>NC_063202.1:17684012-17766512 GCF_017589495.1 Alosa alosa
ATTATTTATTTAATAAAGCTCTTACCTGTATGTTTCCTCTTACATGACTCTGGGTTTCCTTAAAAAGGAGCCCATTTTAAAACTTCTTGGGAGCTCAGGCAGACAGAAGTGTTCAAACGAAAGTGAAGCTGCTGATAGCAGGCGCCGCGCGGACTCGGCCAAACCTCTGCATTCCTACTGCTGGAGCCCTGGCCAGACAAAAGGCTACTGATTACTAACAGACATTTGGTGGAATTCCGGAAACAGTTGGCTCTGCTAGTGCGGTTGGTCCCATTTAATACAAGTATTTAGGAAATCTGAGCTGAATTTTCTAATGTGCACATCTCAGGATTTTGCATTTATTTTGTTAGCTTCATCTGCTACTCGACTACAGTGCTAACCTTCCAGGAACCGTAACTGTGATTGTGATTACGTCCTGCTTACCTCTCAGGGAAGCCTCCCTGCCTGCCAGCCACTGCTGCTTAATTTCGCGCAGGTGTTTCTCCTCTTCAACTCTGTGGAGCCTCTACTGGCTTGTTGAGAAGATGCGGTGCCTTCTCTGCCCTGCTTCTGGCCTTCTGGGAGGACACCAGAGTATAGCCAAGGGACAGCCTAAAGGACATCAGTCATTCATTTCAGCCTTATACACAGACTCATATTTCAAATACAGCAGTAAAATATATTAGTGATTGTATGTGCTTGCTGCCTGATGATACTTAAGCGGTTGACTCATTGGTCCCTGCATGGATTCGACATCAACAAATTTATTATCAGTAGTAGTAGTATTGCTATTATTATTATTATCTAGTTTTTATCGGAAGGTTGTGTTATGAGCGTATTTTTCACAGGTGTCCTGAGAGATATGCACAACTAGTGTCGCTATGCACACCTATATTTTTCTGAATGTCAGCAGTCCTCGGCAGGCGTTTTTGGTGTGGTGTGTTGCCTTGGCCAGAGGCCCCGCGCCGGGTTGCATTGCGACTCGACAGCCTGGGTTAGAGTCTCTGGGCTCCTCTCTGCGGAGTCTTGGCACGCCACTCCTGCCTGGCCAGGATGCCGGGGAGCTGAACATTCTGTTTCCTCTCCTTTCACATGGCCACACCTAGGAGGGAGAGAAAGAGAGAGAGGAGGAGGAAGAAGAGGAAAGAGAGGATATGAATAGACAGAATAGAAGGGATAGAAAGAGATACAGGTGGAAAGAATAGAGGCAGATGAGTGTCTGAGTGTTAATGTGTGCTAATGTGTGTGTGTCAGAGTGTATGTGTGTGTGTATGTGTGTCTGTCTGGGTAGCCTATCAGCGCGTCTCCATGGCGTAGCAGGTGATTGGCTATCAGGTTGACTTCATTGAGAGGCCAAGCTGAATCTTCTGTGCTCTTTTGGCTCATTGATTTTGACGCGGTGACAGGATCTGCTACAGAGAGCGACAGAGGCACCAAGCTGAGGGGAGAGAGAGAGAGAGAGAGAGAAAAGAGAGAGAGAGAGAGAGAGAGAGAGAGAGAGAGAAAGAGAGATGGGCGGATAGAGAAGCTGAAAGGATAGAGGAACAGGAAGGAGAAATGAAGGAATGACCTTTCAGATTTCAACAGAGGACCCTTTTTTCGCTGCCAAATATAGTGGCAGCATCTGAATTTGCACATTTGAACCACTCAACCCCAAAGTTGGCAGTCTGAGATTTGTTTGGGCTTTGTTTAGCATGTGCAGCTGCAGACATTGATTGAATATATTTTACAGGTCATTTAGGTTTGATTTGTGTTAAGTCATAGCCCACCCTTGCACACTAAATGATTAGGACCATAATGGTTATTTAGCATTTGTGTGGTATGTTACTTATTAATTTAGCAGTATATTTGTGGCATATCTAGTATATGCTTGACTTGTGAATCTCTATAGTCTAGGAAGCCTGCTTTTGGCACAGTTACTTATCACAACTTAATCTCAACATTAACCTGTCAACGCTCGATATCCTCACCAGGTAGTAAATCTGTCTCTTTTTATTAGTTGTGTGGTGTGGCACTGTTAATAGGTGAGTGACAGTTTAACAGTGTCTCCCCAATCAAGAGACAGAGCAGCAGGCAAGCTGAGCACAGTGAATTGCTTGTAGTGTGTCAGAGCGGCCCGGCCGAAGGTGCTGCCAGAAAAACACACACACACACACACACACACGCACGTGCACACACACACGCACGCGCACACACACACACACACACACACACACACACACGTTCAAAAGGCATTGTGAGTCACAGAGCAGGAGAAGGCCATTTGAGTCAAGGGAACAGACAGCCAGTGCTGGAGGCATTATTCAGACATGTTTTTCATAATGCTCACAAACTTCTGCCTGTTTCACAAGGTCAGTGTCGAGCTATTATGCTGGGCTCGCGTCAAGGGGATTGGGAATTACTTAGGGCCAAACAACACAATATTAACACAATACCGGAGCCATGATACGACTGTAATGTCATTTGCAAAGATTTGCAATGCGCTTCAAATTGCAATGCAATGTACCGTAGCATATTTTAATCAATAAACCATGCCACTTTTGTGTTTTTAATGTACAACCCCTTCTAAATATGTTTAAATGTTAAATTGCATATTTATGTTTAAAGACTTATAAGTGACATATCGTGGATGATTAAAGCAAAAAGAGATTGATAGAACTAAACCAAAGGGGAAACAAGTAGTTGTTTTCTGGCTGCAGTCAGTCGTCCTCTAAAGGTACCTCTACGTTGCTGTCTTTTCACAAACAGTTTGGTTGCTATGGTGTACCAATCCCAGCTTGCTGTTGTCGTCATAGTCCCAAAGGATCATGGGACTACATGAACCACAAGGCAACTCATAGACACCATTGAGAGATCCAGCCCATGCATTGAGTCTGTCCATGTGTCCATCATAAGAACTTATCATTTAGTACACTGACAAGATGTATGTTTGGACCTAGTTAATTGGTCTCCGTATTTGTCTGGTATAAGTTCAGACCGGATGTGGAACATGTATTTTGGTCAGGATAGTGTGCATGTTTTCTGAAGTGTGGATGAAAAGGCACCATCGGTTCCTCCAGTGGTTCTAACTAGGACCATTTAGGTCATTTTTGTAGACTCTTGATATAATTCATTCTCAGACTGAAGTGAAAATCTATATGAGGGAATGTGCACATCATTTTTTATTTGACTAAGACACTTGAGACCTTAAAAAAAAGTATTGTCACTTGTCAGTTGTACGCTTCCACTTTTTAAAATGGGTTTAATTCTCTCTTCATGCCAGAGGCTAAACAATGTTAGATCACTTCAGTGACGTCCAAGCTTTGATGATTTTAATTGTTTCATTTTTATGTGGTGAATGGGTGCAATCAGTATAACCAATTAATGGTCAGGGTAAGGCAAATCAATAAAAAAAGTGTAAACAAACTTTGAAATCATGTTTCAGGCATTGCTACTATAACTTTTCGATTTTGAAAATATAACCAATTATATTGATCAGGGAATTATGGTGTTACAAACTAGTATCTAGGTGGGCATGGCCAGGGTAACACACACACACACACACACACACACACACACACACACACACACACACGCGCGCGCATGCACACGCACACACACACACACACACACACACACACACACACACACACACACACACAGCATATAGAGGCTACTGAGAAAAACGTATCCATGTCACCACTTCAAAAGGCCTGGTCTCTACGGCAAAGTATTTTGTATCCCATATGACAAGCCATCTCTATGTGTATGTATCCTTATTTTTAGTGGTTTAGCTATGTTATGTTGGGTTCTGTGTTACGTCACGTGGTTATCTGGAGATAACAGTGAAATTATTACTGCAGTGTCTAATAAGCCCATGAGGGCTGGGCACTATGGTGTTTGACGCTTAAATAAACAAATTAAAATCAAAATCAAGCAGGTGCAGAATGGCCCACTGCTGATAAACATATATTTCCTGACTCAGGGGAGGGCTTCAAGGTCATATGTGGTCACTTGGATTTCCCTTAGGATTGCCAATGGTGTAGTAGCCCAGGGGTTGACCCGGGGTTACCAGTTTGTTTAAATGCACCGTTGAGGGATTGATGACAGTGGATGGCACTGTGCTGGGTTGTTATTTTATTATTATTTTTTTATTTTTTATTTTGGGGGCCATTAATCTGTACCTCATTAGCACATGTCCACTCTTCTACTCCTGCTCAGCCTGGGCCTCTCTTCTCATCTCAAACGGCTTATTTTTCTCTCATCACACGTTTCCATCATATTTTTAGTGGCCTGCTTCTCTTTTAGCATTTATTTGCTATTTTAATCATCTTTTGTTCTTTTTTTTCCAATTTCTCCTTCCGACTTTCTCCTTTTCTTACCTCCATCTCTTCTCTACCCGCTTTCTACATCCCTTGGCCTATCCATCTTTCCCTCCCTCCTAACCCTTCTTCTACCCTTCCCTCCTTCTCCGCCCCCCCCCCCCCCCAACCTTTTTCTCCTTCAGCTGGGTTTGTGAAATCGCCCATGTCTGAAACTAAGCTGACAGGGGACACGTTTGAGCTGTACTGCGACGTGGTGGGATACCCCACACCGGAGATCCAGTGGTGGTACGCCGAGGTCAACCGCGCTGACTCCTTCAAGCAGCTGTGGGACGGCGCGCGCAAGAAACGTGTCTCCATCAACACGGCGTACGGCACCAACGGCGTGAGCGTGCTCGGCATCACCCAGCTGAAGCTGGAGGACTCCGGGACCTACGAGTGCCGGGCCAGCAATGACCCGCGGCGCAACGACCTGCGGCAAAACCCCGCCATGACCTGGATCCGGGCCCAGGCCACCATAACCGTCCTGCAGAGTGAGTGGGTCTATGTCCTGTACTGCCTAGATGATCACACAAGAAATGAATCAAAAAGCAATTCTTAAAACTAACTAAACTACTACCACCTACCTCAAACAAGTCCCAACTTTCCCTCAACCCTTCCTTCATACAGCTGCATACACTGTTTCACCACACAGAAATGTCCACACAACCTTGTGCTGTGTTGGTTCCCTATAGTACTGTGCAAAATTGAATGAGACAAAACACAAATCCACAAACTCTAATTTTGTGTCTATTTTTGTGTCTATTTTCAATATTAGTTTTATTGACAATCGTGACAAGAACATCTGTGCACTTGACATATTTTGAGGTCTTTCTGTATATTGTCTTTTTTTTCTTGTGATATTTTTTTCAATATTATTTTGACTGTGATATGATCCTACTGTAGCCTTCGTGTGTCCCCCTTCCCAGAATTCCCAGAAACTGAAGATTCATTGAATTCAGTAAACAATCAGATGCTCCTTTGCTAACCTCTCCTTCCCCAACAAAACCCCTCCTTCCTGGATGACCACAAACCCAGTCTATGTCTTGCCTCTCTCCTTCTCTCTTCTCCCACCCACCCCCCACTTCATCCCCGGCTGTCCAGTACTTCCTCTGTGGCTTAGTCTCACGTGTCTTACAAAAAACAACAACAACAACAACAGTTTGTGTTTGTTCTGTTTGTTTGCCCTCCTTATTTTTATTTTATCTGACATGTTCTGTTTGAGCGTCTCTTCCTAAAGAGAACGTTTTGCCATGTCATGTGGGTTTTACTTCAAAGCCTAGTCTTGCAAAGCCTGTCTGCTGCCCTGTAGGCCTTTTAGAGGCTGCTGGCTCTCCTGATGCTTTGAAGGTGTGTCGTGGTATTTCTTTGTATTGTTTATTTTTCTGTTTATTTGTATTTAGTTGTGTCTGTGCTCTGTGTCCTGCTCAAGGATTAGAGGGAAGTGTGAGAAGAAGACACAAGGAAGGGTCATTCAGTTTACCAACAGGACCTCTGTGTTAACAAGTAAACAACAACAACCACAAATAAAAACAGCATAAAGTCAAATGAAAAACTGAAACATTGCCCCCCATAATACTGCAAGCTGCCCCAGCTTTCTCTCTGTGGTGTGTTACCTGATAAGACAGTCACCTCGTGGGGTAGACATTATTTTTCTGTCTGTGGTGCAGTACTGAGGGAGAGTCTCTTGACCGGCTCCCTCACGTTTAACCTTGTGCCTTCTCTTGCATCTCAGATGTGTAGTGGTGCCATTTTATATATATATATATATATATATATATATATATATATACATATATGTATACATAAATGCACACTTACATACATACATACATACATATACGTCCTCTCTTTGTTTTTCTCTCTGTACTTGCAAATCCTCAAGCAGAGTTATCATGTCAGTGTGCCTCCCTGTTGTGGTCTGCAGCCTTGCCATTATGGTAAGCGTTTCTGAGGGATGTCTTTGGCCACAGGTAGACTCATTATACTGATTTGATTTAATTTCTTTGTTTAAACTCAAGAAATCATCATACCGGCTGTCTGCAAGGATAGGTCAAGCACTCTGATGGTGATGACCATTCCATTTTTGGCATTTTTAACACCAACTAAATTGTATCTTAAATGTTGCACTAGTTGCAGCATGCTTCCCTAAACAGTTGTAACCATGTCAACCTGACAGCTACAGTACATTAATCTACCTGTCCTGTGGGAAGATTCACTCACATCTTCACAGCTTAAGATATAAATAACATTCTGAATTGGGGCATGGCTTCCTTTAGTTATCAGAGCTTAGTGAGGGGTCGTCTTTGTTACATGGTCATTTTTATACCACCTAGTAATCATTCATGACTACAGTTTAGTTATTCACGGAAAAAAATAAATGAAACCCTAAAGGAAAATCCTTTGAATATCCCAACATATTTTGTCATTACTGAGATTCAGTGTTCCCATATGATATATACATGTAATACACGCACTATGACATGCTTTCATGGTATATGCGTAACATCACATGTATAGAACAGGCTATACATGCGGAAAACACCCAGACTGGAATGTATAGTTTGTCGTCTAACGAGAATGTTCTGACATGTGGTATTGTTTTAGCTGGTAGCAGTAGTTTTAAATCTAGGAGTGTTATTGTGCTTAGATATCCCGTAGCACTTTGTATCAAGTTCCGCTAACCCAGACTGCTACTTGCAATTTGTATACATTTTAAGATTCAGTGTCTTGTGTTTAGAATGGTAAATTTATGTGTGTCTTAATAATAACAATTTGCTGAAACACATATTTATATCACTTAAGTTTTTAAAGAACCGTTCTATCCACAGGCAGGGATGCTATGCGCCATGATGCTCGTATTGCACCTCCGTTTGATCTATTAAAAGAGACAACAAAATGAAATGCAAAAAAATCAACCAAATAAATTCGTTATAGGTTGTTGTGTAAACATACTGTCCAATGCCTGTGCCACTGGCCAGATGAGTCAAGAGCCCCAAAAAAAAGCAAAGAAAAGGCGGGGAGAAAAACATGGCGGAGGAAACGGATATGACATCACTAATTCACCGATTCTTGCCTCTCTTCCATTTCTTAGCAGGTGTCCTCCAAATGACCTTGCAGAGATGCTGAGTGCACACACCCCGGAGCATACCGCTGTGCCTTTCAAGCTGTTGTTCAAATGACATTTCTGAATGAATTCATTTATTTTGTGCGTTTATCAGTATATTTGTGCATGTGTGTGTGTGTGTGTGTGTGTGTGTGTGCAAGGGAGAGAGAGAGAAGTGGCAACATTTCAGATTGAGAGAGTGACAGGGAATGTGAGTGAAAGACAGAGAGAGTGAAAGAGAGAGAGGGAGATAGAGGACAGAGAAGTGCGTGGGCAGAGAGGCCTACACACTGATGAACTTAACGGAGGTGGGAGTGCAAGTTGTGCCGTTGCTTAAGTGGAAAGGCGAATGCAGAGAGAGAAGCAGAGGGAAGGATAGAAGCGAGGGAAGAGGTAGGAGGAATGGAAAATAGATGATATGGAAAATAGGCATTATAGGCACAGAAAGAGAGTGCGGGAGGCAAAAGGGTAAACAGAGAGATAAGGGAATAGAGAGAGGAGATAGAGATCTGGAGATACGAAGAAAGACGGAGAGAGCCAAAAAAGATGAGAGAGGAATTCCCTTTGACCACTGGACACATCACTGCAGGGGAAGGTGCTGTGAATGCAAACAGAAGTCACTCCCAGCTCACACACACACACACACACACACACTGCCCCCTACACTCAAACATAGCAAACCATGGAGGGCTTACTGTACCAGTCAATAGGCAGATTAAGATGCTCCGCCTCCCCTGTTCCTTCCTGCTGCGTTTCCATGGTTTCGGCCACGGTTCCGCCCTCAGGCAAAGTGGGAGGAGCTCTCCGCTGAGCCTTACGACCAGCAGGCATATTCTCGCTGTGTGAATGCCCTTCACCACAGACCCCTCGTATCATACCAGAATAAAGCAGAATTGTGCTTCCAAGCATGCCTCTGCACTCTCTCTCTCTCTCTCTCTCTCTCTCTCTCTCTCTCTCTCTGTGTGTGTGTGTGTGTGTTCCTCAGCCGTAGGGCCAGCACTGGTGTCCTTGTTTATTTCGGTCAGATTCAGTCGGCGTGTTC
Organism: Alosa alosa; assembly: GCF_017589495.1. Lineage (NCBI taxonomy): Eukaryota > Metazoa > Chordata > Actinopteri > Clupeiformes > Clupeidae > Alosa > Alosa alosa. The sequence continues at coordinate 17,692,480 of NC_063202.1, forward strand.
CACTTTTATCTCTGGTGCTGTTAAATGGTTGTGTATGTGTGTGTGTGTGTGTCTCTGTGTGTGTCTAATGTGTGTATCTTGCTCAGAGACCTCTTTAATGTGAGGACCGACAGGATGTCCTTTTCCTTGAAGCTTAACATTTAAAGTATATGCATGTGTTTTGTGCTTTGCATGTTCATGGTAATTAGATCTAGCTCAGTGCCTCAGAACCGGGATTCCTCCCATGATCTGTAGTGCCTCATCTGCTCATTGATTCATAAAGGTTTGTAAGTGCTGTTTTGTAATGTCTTGGAAAGGCATTTAAATTGATTTTGGTGGTATAGAGCTGTCATAATCGCAATGAAACATACAGGTGGAATAATTTTGTACACAAATCCATGCCCAATGCACACGCATCGAGAGCGGGACATTTCTGTTGCTTCATAATGTAGGAGAAATGAATTTGCACGTAAAGGAAACTAATGATGCACATAGTCCGGGTGTTAGTTAAAACAGTTCAACACAAACAAGGCATACATGAGGCTCTACCTGGGGCATATAATCCAGTGTCCTCAAGCCTTCTCTCTTTGAAGCATTTAGCAATGGATACACACTAAATCGTATACAGCATTGCAGGTGTATTTCAGAAAACATCAGAAAACAAAGTTTGTATGTGTTTTCAAAGATATTTTCTCACAATCACAATTAATTCCGGTGTTTTATTTCCATAAAGGTAAGTGTGAGCATGGATTCACATATGGTAAATTGAATCCTTTTTATTACTGCATGATGACGAGCGTCAAGTTGCTAAGGAGTCAAACACAACACAAGACAATGTTACAGCCACAGTAAATAGTAGTACTCTGTTTGTAAACCATTTCTTGTGACCATCAAAAAGCATTTTGAGATTAATTGTTTCCTATGCTTTTTTATCCTTAACTCATATTTATCTTTGCGAGGATGCTTGTGTGCTTAACTACATTTTTGAACCATGCAGGTTATATGGAGCACCAGACACTGGGGAGATGAATTCAGGGAAAGCTCTTCAGCGATTCCCTTGCTGGTTCCAACTAACCATGCCCTCTTTCCTCCACCCCACCCTTCCATTCCCTTTTTTTTGGCAGAGCCCAGGATCAATGCCTCTGACCAGGTGATCCTGCCCACGCCACCCCCAACTCAGCACGGGATGCCGCCCCCCCCTCTGCCGGCCATCATCCTGCAGTGCAACCTGACCACGGCCCACAACGCCCACCGCCAGAGCTTCTGGATGAAGAACGGAGTGGAGATCGATTACACAAGGAAGGAAACAACCGACACGGAACATAAGTGAGCAGGCCAATGTCTGTCTGTCTGTCTGTCTCAGTAAGAAAATTCAAAAGCTGTGCTTTTACAAGGTAACAATCTAGAACTTTTGAAGGTTTCTGGTTTATCCTTATGAAAGAATCATAGCATTCTGTATTGGAACAGTCCAATGAATGGCTCTCTGTAATAGCACTTTGAAACAGAAACCCTTGGCTCAGGGATTTTTAGTAAGGGAATATTAAGTAGACTTGTTTATTGATTCAAGGATGATAGCCACATAGGCTACCAAGAAATTAATGAGATCATAAAGAGACACTGAGCATATCAAGGGCTACTTCAATAACAGTAAAGGGGTATTTCCGGACTCAAGAGAAAATTAAGACGCATTTAAGTAGATCTTGTGTTGTTGGGAGTCAAGGGAATAGAGGTTTTCAGCAGTTTTTTGCCATCTGGAGCCCTTCTACATTAACCAGAGGTGAAAATAGAAAAGCAGAGTGGAAGCATTCTGGTTTCTGTTTTTAATGATCACAGACTTCAGTGCAAGGTGTAAAGCCCTATCCACATATACAACGACTAGTGACAAAGAGACCACGTAATGTCAATGTAATTCAAATGTAATTACATGTAAAATAACTGTGTTATGCTACAAAGATTTTAACTTAAAAATAATGTACAAATAATTTAAACTTTTGAGGTGACAAGTGAATAACCACATTTGAGTGAACAATGCTAACGTAGCATGGTTCTCATGGTATGCTTGGCGAGTAGGGTCACAAGTGATGTTTTCTGTGCTTCAGCCTGTCAGTCTGTGAGGGAGTGATTCAATTGATATCAGGAGGGATCACATTGATTTGAAGGATTTATTAGTGATGTGCTGTAGCTTACTGTGAGGGCCTGTCCAACTACTCTACCAGACTGTAATGGATGAGGTGAGAATGCCTCCTATGATTGCTTTGTGGAACTCGACAGAGAAAGAAGACAGAGTTCCTGCCTTAATCATGGTCTGGCATACAGTAAGAAGAATTGGTCTGTGCTGAATGTTGTTTTGATGTTGTCTGTGTTGATGTTTTATTTGAAATGATAAAGGTTTTAAGATAAGCACAGAAATTGAATGATTAAAGGGAAATTGTAAGCCCAATATGTGTATGCTGGTTTTGTGCTTGAAATTGAATATGCTTAAAGTTCTGCATTGGTTCCCAGTATTGTGTTAAACAACCAAGATACCACCTATGATGGCAGTGTCATCTCAAGATATAGGCTACTTACACAACAACGGATCAGATCAGCTATTTGTTTTCAGGGAGAAGAACAGGCCCTGAACTCTTCCTGATGGTCACATGGTGGTATATATCATCATTATGATTCACCTTCAGATGGAGATGTTGAGGGAGGTCAGGGGTCAGGTGTAATAGTCTCCAGAGGATTCTGATGGTGTTGAGAGCAGTGGTGTTGTCTCTGACATAGATCAGGGTGTTGGTGCAGCAGTATGTGAAAGAGAGTTACGTTAACTGTGTTTTTAACAGCACTGTTAGTTATGGTGTGTGTATGTATATATGTGTGTGTGTGTGTGTGTGTGTGTGTGTGTGTGAGTGTGAGTGTGAGTGTGAGTGTGTGTGTGTGTGTGTGTGTGTGTGTGTGTGTGTGTGTGTGTGTGTGTGTGTTTGATGATGATGATTGTGTGGTGCTGGATTACATGAATGATACATGAATGATACAGATACATGAATGATGGACCCAAATAGCTTAATACCACAGTTGTCATGTTGTGTGTTGTCATAAAGTACATCAAGTAGAGAGATCTTGTTGAACCATTATTATGCACAATGTTCTTGTGGCGGTGGTTGTAATTTGTCGTCCCATTTGGCTGGCACTCCTTATTTCCAGTTCAGTAGTAGATATAATAGCAGATTTCTTTCAGGTAAATAGTGTTTTTATTTCTTCTTTTTGTTAACCGAAGTTGACTTTTTTGGCAACCTGTTTTGCAAGGCTTGTTTTTGCAGTGATGCAATATATGACATCATGATGTGTTGTCATCAAGGTCACCAGATGCATGATATATCTCCAAGTCTGCACTCTAAGCAGCTTTGCAGCTTCTCAGGATAGTACAGAGAACATGGTTAAGGAAAGGTTCACAAAGATTCTACGTAAAGCATTTATGGTAACACTTTACTTGACGGGTGAGTTCATAACACATTCATAGCAACTGCACATAAAGCATTCATGACTGTTTCATGAGACATGACTCAACATTCATACCAAACCTTTCATGAATGTGGAAGACAGAACGACAAAAATGTGTCAAAATAAAAGTCCAACAATTGCAAAGCAGCATTGCCGTTTTTTGTTCCAAACCTCTTACCTGATCACGTCACATCTGAGTCAATGGGCTACTCCAGTGCCAAAAAGACAGAACATGGTCAAGCAAATAATTTTTGTTTCATAAAAATGTATTTGTTTTATGATACCTTTGCAGATGATTTCTCAATTTTTGCTACTGGGAATGTCCAACCGTTCCAGGTTACACAAATACGGGTCAGCTGAATGTAGGCTAGTTTACCTCCCAGTGTTAAATTCAGTGATTATGAATACTTCACAACTTGTATAGTAAAGTGACATTCGATGTAGACTTCATAAGATATTCATGAAATATTTACAAAGGCTGGAGAGAAAAACGGCAATGCTGCTTTGCGATTGTTGGACTTTTATTTTGACAAGTTGTCATCGTTCTGTCTTCCACATTCATAAAAGGTTTGGTATGAATGTTGAGTCATGTCTCATGAAACAGTCATGAATGCTTTATGTGCAGTTTATGACAGCTGCTATGAATGTGTTATGAACTCAAGTAAAGTGTTACTTTAAGTATAGTGCATTTATCAGATTATCCTTATCCATGTATTTTTGAGAATCAGATTATGCTGTTTGGAGTTGCTTAAAATCTAACCTGAAAATTTACATTCTATGCAGTTCCTAACAATTCTGTGATTGATAACATAATAATGACAACAACAACAACAATAATAATGATAGTAATAATCAGCCACCAAAAGCCAACTGTCCTGCACAGTATGATGTAAAAGGATGTGATGTTCTCAGGAAGACAAGTAGGAGTGTGAGTTCTCCTGTAATCTTTGCTGGTAGACTGGTATTGCCGTGTACATGATTACAAGGATAATGAGTGCAGTTCAGTGAGCAGAAAATATCCCCAAAAGTTGTGAGGAGGAGCTGCACATAATGAATATCAGTTAGCAGTAGATCCAGGATAGCATCCCTGATAGTCGACTGATAGTTAACATCAATGGATTGCATAGGCTGTAATTAGGTCTTAGTTTTTGGCACACTGGCCCAGCACAGATGCACAGATGAAGACACTGTAAGCCACTGGGGGCACTGACAAATAACATGCGGTCCATTTACCAGCCCCCGTATTATGCATGACTGCATTAGCAGAGGATGTATATGACATCATGTTACATGTCTGTGGTATTACATAACTCTTAGTTAAAGGTCCTTACAGTAGAGGTAGTGCAAAGAATTTTGGGATGAAATAGGATTTTGTTGTCTTTTTGACACAAAAATGGAAAGAGAGAGAAAAAATAGGTGTTATGTCAGACGTGTCAGATGGAATTCCCCAGCAGCACTTCCTATTAAGTGCTGCCATAGTACCTATTACCACATTGGTCTGGGGTGGTGGGAGTATGTGTGTGTGTGTGTGTGTGTGTGTTGTGTGTGAATGTGTGTGTGTGTGTGTATGTGCGTTAGTGTCTGTCTGTCTGGGAGCGAAGTGTGGGGGATGGGGTAAACGAGGTTCACACACACACACACACACACACACACACACACACACACACACACACACACACACACATGCACATACACACACACGTACACACATGTACACACACACACACACACACACACATGTACACACACACACACACACACACACACACACATACGCACACACTATCCCTCAGCTGGACGTGCCGCTGATGCTCTCAGGCAATTTCCTGTCAAACGCCGTGTCAGTAATCCTCCTGCGGCTGACCTGACAGTGGGGAGACAGACAGCTTCACCCCCCCCCCCCCCCCCTCCCCGCCTCCCATACACACACAGCAGCAGAATCCCCAACCCCCTCGGCCCAGCCCGAGTGCAAATCAAAAACCTCAGCTCCCTGTGGGCACGCAGGAGGACCAAAATAGCCCAGTAATTGTGCCTCCGCTGGCTGCCATATTTACAGAGGTAACCGGCACACATTTCAGGTGTTTATTGTGTTCGGATTTAGAGACATGCACTGAGATGTCTCTTTCTCTCTCTCTCTCTCTCTCTCTCTGTTGCTGTGAGCGTTAATGGGGGTGGGGGTATTGTTTTTTGCAATTCTGGAGTTTCTTTTTTGACAAATTTTGGTTTTCATTTATTTATATTCAGCCAGGTTTAGATCATTACATTTCATTTCATTTGCAATATGAAATGGATTAATTTATACTGTGCAATGTGCATGCATGTACTCATGTGTATGTACTACACATACCTAACCTATCTTAGCTGGCCTGATTGCTTAGATACTGGTGCTTGTGCTTGCTTTTCCCTCTTTGCTAAAGAAATAAGTAGATGGATGACATTAGATTTCCATTTACCATACCTTAGCCACACCTATAGCTACTTTTATTTAGTATGTCTCAATCAGACTTTGGAATATTATGTTGAACGTTTCATTTCCTTTTTTACTGGCCTGTCAGTCTTGTGGACACACTGTCATCTTTATCCTCTGCCTCGCCACCCATATTAACCATAACGAACGATGTTGAGTATTTGACGCTAGGTAGACTATTCAATTTTCACTGCTTCTGCCGCCTGTAGTAGCCTAGCTGCCAAGACAGACGCGCTAGATAGTCTACGTCACATCCCTACAGAGCCAATGATAGCACATTCTACACACAAGAAACACCGACCGCTCTGTGCACAATGCATAGGCTATTTCAAGTAGAGAGAAAATAGTAAATTGAACATACGTATTCACGTAGCTTTTCGAAAAACCGGGACATTCAGTGTCCTGGGAGAGTGGATACATCTCCCGGGACAGGCTATTAAAAAGAAGGACAATCCCGGTAAAACCGGGACGGGCGGCAACCTTATAATTATGTGTAGTAACATTCTACAAACACATGTATTCATGGAAACTGAACCAATGATCTGATTTGTTTTTGTGTACAGATTGAACAAGCCACGAGCAGAGGACGCTGGAAAGTATATGTGTGTCTACACCTTTGACATGGCTCCCAACGCAAATGCCACCATTGAAGTAAAAGGTAAGAGATCTTTGAAGCCAATTATACGAATATGGCCAATCGTGACATAATGTGCAGGGTTATGAAAAGGCAGGATTGCTTCCTCAAGGGTTTCTATGACAGTCCTTATCTCACAGAAATGCTTTGATGGCTGAGACAAGCTCTGGCTGTGCCTGTGATAAAAGTGACGTTCAAAAATGTGATAAACGGTCCCTGGTGTATGCGTCTGTTACTGCAAGGCTTCCAAATGCAGGGTTCCTAACCTGGAGAACACCCGTCCACACACACACACACACACACACACACACACACACACACACACACACACACACACACACACACACACACACACACACACACACACACACACACACACACACACACACACACAGGACACACTTCTCCTCATGCACACACTCTTGTCTGAGAGAAATTTGCCAAAAGCCCAGTGTTGAAGCCAGCCGACTGATGAATTCTGACAGTCACTCTGTCTAACTGTTCTCTGGCTGTCTCTTAGTGTGCGGGGGCATACACACTCATTTGACCCCTGTGTGTGTGTGTGTGTGTGTGTGTGTGTGTGTGTGTGTGTGTGTGTGTGTGTGTGTGTGTGTGTGAGTGTTTTCGTGTTTGTGTCTATGTGTGTAAGAGTGCGTGGATGCGCTTGTGTGTGTGCAAAGGTGTTTGTATGTGGGTGTACGTGGGCATACATTTGCTTGTGCACATTTATGTCAGGTGACTGATGCATTGAGGCATGAGTTAGTATAGGTATGCATTCATCAGTGAAAGTGTGTGTGTGTATGTGTTTTTTTTGTGTGAAGACGTCACGTGTGTGTGTGTGTGTGCTGTGTGCTGTGTGCTGTGTGCATGTGTATGTATGCTAGCTGTTGTATGCACATTCATGTTTGTATGTGTGAGTATACAATATGATGCATGTTCCTGTGTGTGTGTGTGTGTGTGTGTGTGTGTGTGTGTGTGTGTGTGTGTGTGTGTGTGTGTGTGATCATGGGCCAGGGGAACTGCAAAAGTGACTGAACATGCTGCGGAACGCAAACCTAACCCAGTGTCAGTGCCGCTTCCCCCTCCTCCCTGCTTTTGCTTCTTTTCCACCATCGCGCCCAACGCTGCACGCACCCTTTGAATCTGAAGTTTCCCCTTTTATTTATCACACCGTCTCATCTGAGGCTTTTGAACAGAGATTTATCTCATCTCAAAACAAAAAAATGGGGATATCAATAAGCGCTGTCATGGATAATTGGCGCACCGGAGTGAGTAATGGCGACTGACACCTGTGCGGGATGCCTCCCGGCTTGCCGTGTAGACGCATGGGAGCCCGCTGAGGATGTGCCTGTCTACATGCCTGCCACAGCTAAGCCAATTTGTTTTGACACTGCCATCGTGCACACTGAGCATGCTCCAACTGTTATGTCAAAGCTGTCTTAAGCGCCGGGCTGGTTGCGTAACGCCAAGACACTAATGTCTGCTCTGGTTGGCCGCCTTTGCTCCTGATTCCAGCCCATGGGATGCCTGGATGCAACATGGCAAATGGCGCCCGTGTGTAGAGACTACACACGCACACTAGATACTCACATACACACACCTATACACACAGACTAATGCTCAGTCATACGCACGCACACACATTCATACACACACACAAATACACACACACACACACACACACACACACACACACACACACACACACAAAAGCTTTATGCACCCTCACACACACAAACACGGAGGCATACTCACTGGCATGCACACACACACACACACACACACACACACACACACACACACACACACACACACACACATACACTCAGACTCACACCCCTTCAGAGAGGCTCAAAGCACACATGACAAACCACTGCCTCTTTGATGATGCGTGAGCCCTTAGCTGTGTTTGTCTGCTCTCTGTTCCCAGATGAGCAGCACACGCAGCCACGCGTACACCCGTGAGTGTGTGTGTGTGTGTGTGTGTGTGTGTGTGCATGCCAGTGAGTATGCCTCCGTGTTTGTGTGTGAGGGTGCATAAAGCTTTGTGTGTGTGTGTGTGTGTGTGTGTGTGTGTGTATGTGTGTGTGTGTGTGTGTGTGTGTGTGTGTGTGTGTGTGTGTGTGTGTGTGTGTGTGTGTGCGCGCATGTGTGCATGCATGGGGTGGGGGGCATGCATGTGTGTATTTCCTTTAGCTTGAAGCAGGTCTGAAATAACTATTCTGCATGCTAGTCATGAGTTAGATTTGTTGTGTTTTTAATATCTGCAGATTTGTTTTTGTAATACCAAACACGGTACGGTGTGCAGTTCTGCATTTTAATGATTCCAAATATACTTTGTTATGCAAAAACACCCTACAACAAGGCTACTACAAGGGCAATTGCTGCAGTGTTGTTTGATGTCAAATCTTCAGGGACGAAAATCCCACATATATGTTGATATCTTCTGGACTGCAAGCCTTCAGCAGCATTTGCATTACATCCTGTGTGAATGTGTGTGTGTATGCATGTTTATGTGTGTGTAATGTTTGTGTGTGTTTTAAGGGGAGCCCTTAGGTAGTGCGTAGGGATCTTGGATTAAGTCCAATCATCTTGAGTTTGTGGGTGGAAAGAAGCTTCTTTGCCCCCCCCCCCCCCAACACTTTCCAGAGCTTAACGGAGTCACTAGGCAACCATTCTTACACACATTACAGTAATTAATAAAGATGATCGGTCTTCTGCTGAGATTTGGCTTCTGATTTGTATTATTGCCTCACTTACAAATACAGTGTGACTGTAGGCTATAGCAAATGCATATTTGCATGTATTGTGTTTTGTATATGTGCACTTTTTGATGTTATACATATGAAAGTGTTCATTGCATGCATTTGGTGTGAGCATGTATTTTGTGTGCACATACATGTATGCATTGTGAATTTGTGTGTCTGGGTGTGTGCATGCTATGTGTGCATAAGTGTGTGTGTGTGTGCAGATATGAAAGATACTGTATGCCTCACTTACTGGGAGTGTAAATGCTATGTGTGCATAAGTGTGTGTGTGCAGATATGCCTCACTTATTGGGTGTGTACTTGCTATGTGTGCAGGAGTGTGTGTTTAATATTTCTAAATATCGGGTGGTTGTCTTCTCTGTTTGGTGCATCTATTTGCATCTACAGTATCATGCTCGTGTGTGCACTTGTGGGACTGGTCTTGGTCTGGTCTGTGCACTCACTGTGTGTGTGTGTGTGTGTGTGTGTGTGTGTGTGTGTGTGTGTGTCTACTGTGCTGCCCCGGGCTGTAGTGTCCTTGGCACTCCCGGCTTGGAGGCATTGAGCTGGGAGGCAACAGATGGAGGCTTGTGAGATGGGCTGGATTAAAGCTCTGGATCCCGGCCCGCTCCTCTCTAATAGCTGCACTTTATTTTCCGCCATCATAATCTGTCCTTAGCAGCCACGGCTTTAAGGGCGCTCCTGTCTAAATTTTTTTTTATCCCTTTTTTATCATTTCATATCTATTTTGCATCGTTTGGAAATATTTGACGTTTAGTTTTTGTGCAATTACAAGTTTTGGTTTATATGGTATGTTGTGTTCCATATACCAAAAATTTAAGGTACATTAAAGGTTTGTTTGTCTGTATATATATTTTTTTATTGGGGGGGGGTTAACCTGAGGTTGGTTTGTGCAAATCAGGCTTAAGGAAAGATAGTAGATAGTAGATTCTTAGACATGTGGGTCAGTAGTTAGGTTAATCTCATTTACCTCTATCTCTTCATTACACACTGGTGAACACTCATGAAGGATCAGTATTGGGAAAGTGCCGAGAAAGGGAGAGTGTGTGTGTGTGTGTGTGTGTGTAACGGAGACAATGCTGTCTGTTTGTGTGACGCTAGGCTAGAGAGAGAGAGACGGCTGGATTACTGTCGAGTCAGAGGTGATGTGTGCTCGGGATAATGCTGTCTTACGCACGCACGCACGCATGCACTCACTCATACACACACACACACATGCATGTAGGCACACCCACGCATTCACCCACACAAGCCCTGCCTAGGCGGGCATGTGCTCTCCGTAATCACACATGGATGATGTCATTGCCCACCAGAGGCCACGCCTGAACCCTCCCCCTCCTGGCCCCACCCCCATCTCACCGCTCTCCTCCTGCAGCAGCTAGCGAGAGCACTCTCTGCAGGCTGTCCCCTTATCCTGCTTAATTGCATGGAAGGAATTACCGTAATTTTCAGGGATTAGCAAAAGGCGGCAGCAGCAGCAGCAGCAGCAGCAGTATCAGCCCAATGCACAGGAGTTACAAGGAGTGAATATCTTCACTGTCTGCTGTCAACCTCACACCCCTCCCCCTACCCGGCGTGTCTCGTGGGTGGGAGGCTGTGGAGGTGTATGGTTTGAGCGCCAGAGCCTAGTCTCTCACGGAAAAAAAACCTTTCTCTAGCCGACACCAGCTGTCAGAAGCACTGTCGAGCAAACAGGGGGATGAGTCAACGCTACGCACACGTGCGTGGGCTGCCCTGGCGGTCCTGGGCCGCACGTGAGTGGCGGTTTAACTACGCCAGAGATATCAAGCTAATTACTCTGCACCACTTTGCTCCATTCGCCACTCACTTCCTCGCTTACATCAATGGCCCCAACCGGGGAATCAAATCCATTCATTTCATTGGGGAGGGTTACCCAAGGGGATATCACCTCTCAGAGAATTTCAATCATGCATTGGGGGATTATACATATGGCCTTGTGTGTGGTCAGAATGGCTGAATAGCTGAAATTGAATGAATGAATCACTGAAATAAAACAATTCAGCACCGACTTGCAGTTCATTATTTATATTCATAAGGAAGTGAATTAGGCGCTGTCACAATTTCGGAGCAAAACCATCTGCCCCACGTCAGCCAATACCATTAAATGACAAAATGACAATGTTTTTTTATAAAGCAAAGTAAAGTGATGTAAAGCAAAATCTTTTTCCTTTCTTTTCTGAGGTAATTGGCCAACTATCTAATGACCAAAGAATAATACAATTCCTTATGAGGCGTGCTGTGATATGAGATCTTTGACAGACAGGAAAAGGGAGAAGACTCGTTTGATTCTTGTTTATTAAAACAAGTTATTGTTTTTTACATTAACTAAAATCTAATGTTAACTAATGCTAGTTAAGGGAAATGTTGAGTAGTTCACCCTCGCCGATTATACAGTATTAAATGTGCAAAGTACACATATTACAGTGCACAGCTGTGTAATAGTCAGTGGTGTATAGTATGATGTTTGTCATTTGGTGTAAGTTTCCCTTTTTGTCTTTCCTAGCTGCCCCCGAGGTCACTGGACACAAACGCAGTGAGAACAAGAACGAGGGTGAGAATGCCATGCTTTACTGCAAGTCAGTGGGCTATCCTTACCCAGTGTGGATCTGGAGGAAAAAAGTCGCCGAGACCTGGGTGGTAAGTCTCTTTGTGGTGTCTGCACTCAGCCACTTTGAAGTAGTCAGGAGTGGTAATATATCCTTCCGTATGAATTTCTACCTTCCCTGGCAACACAAATATGTCCAAACAGACATTTAACATGTTTTCCAGTGAACATGCTTATTTACAAATCATTTTAATTTAAATGACATGAAATTATGTCAAATCGGAATGACACTTCATCACAGATTAACTATAGCAATAGCATTTAATGAAAAGGTGCAAATAAAAATACTTCTTGGCTTACAACTGTAATTCTGAGGAGGTTATACTGTATAGATATGCTGTAAGAGATGAGTATGTTATTATCTTTCCCCTGTCAATCAATGTCCAGGACATTGACAACTCGTCCGGCCGCTTCTTCATCAAAATCCAAGACAGCTACACAGAGCTCAACGTCATCAACTTGGACATCAGCACAGACCCCGGCCAGTACCAGTGCAACGCGACCAACAATATCGGCCACAAGTCCTCCACGTCCATATTGCGGGTGCGCAGCCACCTGGCGCCACTCTGGCCCTTCTTGGGCGTGCTTGCCGAGATCCTCATCCTGGTTGTCATCATCGTCGTCTACGAGAAACGCAAGAAGCCCGACGAGGTGCCTGATGGTAAGCCTAGTACACCGGGGCCATTTAGGGTTTTTTTGGTACCATTTGAAGAGATGCATTTACTGTAGCTGCCAGCTACCCTTATAATGTGTTGTTGTTGGCAAACCAAGTATGTCTGCCATTTGATTGCTTTGTAACCTTTGATGCCAAGATGTAGTTGGCTGCCAATCAGCCTTTAAATATAGAGATGTTGCCAGATCGTTACTAAGCTTTTAGGCTTGTCCACTATAAAACACTAAATCTTCTAACTTGTCTGACAATGACTGAGAGAGCAGTGCTTTCCACAGTCATGTCTCAAATAAATCAGATATAACAGCAGCTAGATGTAGAAATAGCCCTGTCAAAGGCATCAGCTGTAATGACTCTTAGATGTAGCAGTACCATGTTACAGGCGGGGCCTGGGTCCTTCATTGGTTGTGCGACAAGATTTACTATGAGCACACAGTGAAGTAGTCCTTTTAACAATGGATGCAAACAGAGAAGCACTCTGATTGTATTCAAAGAGGCGCTGAACTGTCTTTGAAGAGGGAGTGAGCCTGTCTTGTCAACTGAAGTGAGCTCATCACACAGACGGCATCATCCCTCTAGAGTGTTGTTTAAACACTGTCGGTCTGTGGCGAAGTGACAGATAATTGAGCTATAATTACGACTTTGGCCACCCATGGAGTAGCCAGCGCCGTCCAGCTGGGATGGGAAGATGGCCATCAGTTCAGGTAGCAGATAATTTGCCTTGTCGTGAAGGTGAAAAGCCATCAATAATTTAATCCTCTGAAGGGGAAACCTGGAGGGTTTTCCACAATGTCCAGTGCCCCGAAAGGGAGGTCACTGCACTAAGTCTAAAGAGGGTATTTACCTGAATATTCATGGGAGAATGGACGATGCAAATGCAAAACCTGCCCAAAGGCTCTAGGGCTTTCCCCCCTGCTACTTACCTCCCATGCCTCAAAAACACAGATTTTGTAAAAAGGAACAGCTCTCTGAATTGAAATATAACAAAATGTCTTCCTGCTACCCTGCCTACCCACAGAGTAAAGAGAGATAAGAAAAACTTTTTTTTAAATGAAGGGCTCCTTTATAAACATTTATATGGTCTAGAGAAAATTAAGATGACAAAGAACATTTTAAGAAATGGATGGTGAAATTTTGGCTATCATTTTGTACTTGACATAGATAATGTTACTTTGAAGGCATAACACTATTAGTAAACATATTTTAACATTATGGCTCAAGACCCAGTATCACTGTCAGCGCCCCTAGAGGTGCCCTTGAATGGCCGACCCTTTTTAAAAGGAAACTCCCCATTCCCGCTGCCCGTCTCCCTGCACAAGCAGTCGTGCAGACGCAGCCAGAGAACACCTCTCTCCTCACTGGAGGACCGGTGCTGCTGCCTCACACAGCTGCCGCGGAGGCATGCTAATCTGACCTTTAGCGCCGCACACGAGGGCATCTCCCAGCCACACAGGGGTTCGCCGTTAACCTTTAAATGAGACTGCAGCCCAGACCCTCTCTTGCACAGAGTAGCACTATCAGATGACACTCTCCAAGATAAATTAAGGCAGCATGAAAGTTGATTACCGTCTCACAGTATTTTAGGCTTTTTTGCTGCAAAGCTCTGGCAGTGTAATATGCACACTGGAACATGTAAGAACATGAGAGTGGTGTTACATGATAAATGAGATATTATTCAGTTATGGTGATGGTGACCATTATCGAAAAATATAGCCATTAATTAGTGCATACGTAAATAGCCATATAAATCCAAAGAAATATGCATTTACTGTAATTATTAGACATTATTTACCACATTTTTGCCATTGCTATAGTCATATACCCTGGAGTAAAAGAAAGAAAAATGTCCACATATTGGAGTACAGCTCCCAGTATTTAGTTGACTGCAATTACATTTGTTGTCAAATAAATTCTGGGAGCTGGACTTAAGTGTGCAGACACTTATTATTTATTTTACTATAAGCTGTGTTTGTCCAGCACCTGGCCTCAAAACAGATTGGATATGCATGCCACTCCTCTGCTGGACTACAGTATGTTCTTAACCTGACCTTTTTTAATTAAGGTAAAAATTAGCTGGGCACATAATTGATAAAGTTTTGTTTACCCCCACGTTTTGCTTACCATACATTGACTAAAAAGATATATATATTTAAAAACAGCCAGACACTCGCTCGCTCCTTAATAATCCTTTCCCAGCCTGCTTGTCCTCGTTCCTCAAAACAGGCTTTATCTCTTTCTCAACAGTCTTTTAAGTATAAACAACAGATTTTAGTTAAACACTACCCCCCTTCCAATTTTCTAAATCAGGTGAGTACAGCACAGCCCGGCAGTGTTGTAGACACACTACTGTTTCTTCTCCCGGTGCTGTTCCAGTTCTTCCTTGTCAAAATGACTTCCATCTCGTTATGCACTCAGAAGTAACTGAGTATGTTGAATAGTACTCTCTCAAACAGCTTGCATCAAATGTGTGACTCAAATATCTTCTTTTTTTCTGTTGTTTAAATTCGGACTCGTGCAAAGCCAAAATACTGCCCACAAAATTAAATAATTGTTTCTGCTGACATACAGTGCTTCTGTCATATCTTGAGGACATGGTCAGCCTTTGGTGAGGTTGAGTCAAGGCAGTCTACTTTTCCTTTGTTTACTGAAGTACTATGTCGGACCAGAAAAGCTAAAGCTTATGTGCTTCCTATCAGTCAATTTTACTTGGAATGTTTCTATGGAATTGTTTGTTTTTGGTAACCCATGCTCAATTGTATGGAAAATATGTGTGCTGAAACAATACAAAAAAGTAAAAATCACACAAAAAAAATTCAATTACTTCAAAACCTCACACATTCCATGTCATGAACCTTCAACTGAGGCTCGAGGAAGGATATAGGGGTTAATAAAGCACTTTTAGACTTCTTCATAAATATACAGTACAGTATAGAAATGCCCAATGCAAGATGGCTGTGATGCATGAACAACATGTTAGGGTTAATAAGTAGGGATGAGATCAACAGAGGTGGTTCTCTTAATGGGTTGCTATTGCTTCTTTCCCCCCCTTTCCCCCAATGGCACCACATACATAACGGGTGGTAAGTGAGCGCATTTGCATGTCTACAGACTACAGCTTTTATCTGTCTTCTGCAGTCCATCCAGACCATGTTTTTGATACCTGTTAATCCACTGAATTTTTTTATTTTATTATTCTACAACATGTGCTCAAATGGCAGAGTTGTCTTATATTCATTATTTGCAGGTACTGGACACAAACCGTTCCAGTCCCTACTCTACCAGTCCTGCCATTTGTCCAGCACCTCTGCCTTGGTTTATCTGTACTCTTTCTCCGTCTCTTGATGATGTGCTTTCAGTTTACTTTCCCAATCTAATTGACTCAGTTTTGAAAAGAGCAGCTCTGTCCTCACTGGAGAGAGAAAAAAAATTTGTTTGTATAAATTCTCTGCTCAGTCAGATGGAATGTGTTCTTTGCTTTTGTGTCTTGGGGTGGTGTGCCAATTTCACCCAGCTTTTTTTTATTTTTATAAAATCACAAAGATGTACTGGACAAAATAACTAAACAACTAAAACCAAAACCCAAATGAGACTGATGGCGGATGTGATTTCTGAGACACTTTCAGACAGTCATATGAGCTGGTTGTTTCCTCCACACCACTGAGGGCTCGTCGTTATCGTTGATGTCTGAACTGTGTCTAGCACATCTGTATGTCTGTGCTTTAACCTAAATGTGTGTCTGAATGGCATTTAATGCTATGTCAATGGCATTTTATATAATGTCAATGGCAGTGATGCACAAGAAATTAACTGAAGCATGGCAACTCCCAGGCATATATTTATCTTTGTGTGTGTTTTTCTCTGTGTGTGCTAGCAGTTATGCATGAAAATGTTACATTGGTCTGAAAAAAAAGTGCCTTGTGGCTCAGTTGGATTTGCAGGCCAGAGAAAGAGTGGGATTGGTGAAGGGTAGATTAAGGTAACCTAGATTACATCTGCCTCTGTAATATGAACAAATCAGTGGTGAGGACATCCACGGCGTTACACAGCTGTGCTGACTCTCCCTTTCGCAAACTCACCCGCCGTGATTCCACAGATTTCTCCTGCTGTGCTAGATTTTGCCATATGTCTATGTGAGATCTATTAGTCTCTGAGTCATATTTCATGTGCTGAGTTAAAAATGTCCCTATCGGGATTGTAATGATCTGCATCCTACAAGATGATATTCATTTTGTCTTTCATTGTAATGGTGTGTAATGTAGACATACTCAGCCCTATTCATGTATTCTGAAACATTAAATATTCATAATCAGAATAGATATTAGCATGATGCTACCACTCTTTTAAGTTTTATGCATTATATGCATACACATGAAGTCTAAAATAGACACTCACACACACATTTTTATGATATACTTAATACACACATTTTTAAGGGCTGTGTGTGTGTGTGTGTGCATTTATCTTGCAGGTCAGCTAGTTATCATTAGCATTGGGCTATTATAGCAAGCTATTAAGATGAATTTCACAGAAAACCTTTATTGTTATTTAGTGTGTGTGTGTGTGTTCGTGTCTTTCAGATGAGTTTTATATCAGCTGTGTTGCAAACTACTGATGAATGCCTTTGGCCTCTATCTACTTAACAGCATGCTGTCTTTTTTGTCTTGTTTTTTTGTTGTTGTGCGTTTGTCCACCCCCCCCCCCCATTTATTTTTTCACAATCTCGTAGACTTGGACATCTCAAATGCTCCCACGTGACCTGAATGGAATTTATGTGGGATTATATTTTGATGGAAACTAGGAGCCTAAGGCCTAAGCATTATTCATTAGTCTACACTGTCCCACAAGCATGGACAATGTTTGTGGCTTGAAGTTGTTTTTCCCCTTATTTTTTGCATTGCCTATAATAATATGAATCCTCTTTAAAGCTTAGAAAAGGTGCAATGATAATAGGATTTGAATGTTCAAGATGCAGGGTGGTTGTTGGTTGACTGCTGATAGTGTGTGAGATTACTCACGGGACAGTGAGATTAGTGATCATGATGACTTCTCTGAGCACTATAAAAACACTCACTGTCATGACAACTACATGATTGCAATGGCAGTAAACAAGCAAGTCCAAAATTGTAGGTCCATTGTACAACAGAGATTTGAATTCCAACATTTCAGATATACACACATGGCAACCCTTATTAATGGCAAACCTTGGTCCCTGGATCTTCAAACAATGTTATTGGAAATAATTATTTGACATACAAATTTAGAATTAATAATATAAAATCGGGATCAACTTAACACATTGTTGTTTTACTATTCCTGTTTCTCGCATGTTCGGTGTTTCTGATGTAGCATGCCCCACAGATTTATATTAAACCATATAACATTCCATGATATGTCATTCAGTATTATTTTGTCAAACACAAATTGAACAGCAACTCTAAACATACAGTAATTGTAACATTTTGTCAGTAGGTAAGTCAATTTATGAAAGGGTAATATAGAAAAGAATGCCTGTCTGCCTGTACTTGTGTGGGTTTCTAGTTTACCTAATTCTGTTTTCTTGTCCTCTCTGTCTTTCTATGCACCCTAAACTCTGATGCAGATGATGAACCAGTTGGACCAATGTAAGAGAACTTAACTTAGTTAACAGTTATGACTATTGCTGTGATAGTGACCACCCATACAGATAGTTATGAATATTGTGGTGTAGTGAACACTAATACAGAATAAAATGAAACATTATACATATAAAACATGATATTGTATATCATGTATGAGTTTACACCAAGGTGACCAGTTAAATGTTTACACCATGAATTGAATGGGCTGACCCATGTCCTATTGAACGTGAGGCACAGTCTTGTTTGTATACTAGACGAATACTGCAAAGGGGATAAATACACCTCTCTAGCATTAGCAATATCGCTTAACAATATCCTCTGTCCTTGTTGGTTACTGAGATCTTCCACCACTGACAAGGCGTCTGTTGTTTCCCTCTCAGGAAAAATTCTACAAATAACCACAAAGACAAAAAAGTTCGACAACGGAACACCAACTGAGCTGACAGATCAAGCCAGAGGTGAGGATTATCACCACAATTGTGTAACACACGTAAATTATATGCTAAACTGTGTCACAAACAGCATCTTTTCACTCTTTATGACCCAGCTTGAAATGTTAGTAACATGATTGTTAGTTAATGAAGTTAATTTACATAAACTAAAATACTGCCATAAACTGTATGACTGTATCACTTTGCATACCACTATTCAAAGCGTAAACACCAGCACCAAGTTGGCACACTTTGCCATTTAGTGCTGTTAGGTGCTTTCCCAAAGGGGACTGAATAAAGATCCAGATGTTTCCCCAAATGTCCTGATTTAAATAGCCAAGCCACTGGGTCTGTGATAATAAAGCACCACATCCATGTGTTGGCACGGCACGATCCACAGTCTGAATGGAGCTAATTCAGTGTAATTATCATTGTGCTCCATCAATGCGTGATCAGCGATGGAAACTTATCCATTAATTACCCCACGTGCCCTGGTAATAAGCAGCTGACAATGCCAGACAGAAGAACTCTTTATGGCAGAAAAGACACAGATCTGATATACTGCTCTGTATTCACATACCAGATGTGAAACTCAATGCCTCCATGTTTTGAGAAATTCAGTTATTGGCTGTTCATTGTGATAGTGTTATCATTAGTGGTAATATTGCAACTTACAGGAGATATATAAGAACCCCGACTCAAGGTTTGACAAAGTGTGGGATAGCTTTCTGTTGATCTGCTGATGGCCAGTAGTTGGGATGGGGTTTCCCTTTGGCTATTTTTAAGTTTTGAAAAGGTTATCAAGTAACAAATCTTCTTTTGTATTTGTATGGCCACCCTGTCCACATCTGTCCTGAGATGCCATGTTTAACAAAACCTAAAGCTGTATGTGGTCGCCGAAGCAGCAAAAACAAAGATGGACAGGACTAGGTGCTCAAAGGGCATAAAAACACAGTCCATGGTGAAGCTCAAAAGAAATAAACCTTAATGGTCCCAGTTTTCCTAAAAATAGCACATTTAATAGCTCCAGAATTCAAAAAACACTACATAATGCATTTTGAGAAGCAGGCTTTGTCTGTAACAGCTCCTTTCCTGTGTGTGTGTGTGTGTGTGTGTGTTAACGCCAGACTAAATGGCACAGCAGGCTATTACATAACTTCAGTAAATTATCAAAAGAACACCTATGTCAGGGCAACTGTCATTAACCACATCACTAATGATAGCCTGAGACTGAGACATATTCTGTTAGACTACCTTTAAAGAAAGGGAAGCTTGGGAGCTTTTTAGTCACACACACAGCCCTTTTGGTTGCACAGAAGACTTAATTTGATGATTTAATTTAGAGTTGTTTTTTTTGGTGGCAAGCACATGCTGCAGCCTTGAGTACTAAGGAGCTTGAGGCTCTTCAAGCCCAATCAGTTCAGTAACCCCTGACTGTGTGTGTGTTTTTCCCAACAGTTGACGGACTGCATATCGTGACCATGTGAAGGTATCTGAGAGGAGGTCCTGGTGGTTTTTAATGAAGCACATCTTCTCGTTCTGAGAAAAACAAACTAATAACAACGACAACAACAACAACAAAAGCAACAACAAAAATCAAGAAAAAAAGAGAGAAGAGAGAGAAAACAATAACAGCACAACACTGGCATTAGAGAACTCAGTGACTGTCTTAAGCATGCCTTATTCAGTCTTATGTGAACAGATGCGTGGACCCAGGTGACTCAAATCCTTTTGGAAAAGGTGTACACATTGTTTTTCTGTTCTCTCTTTCTCCCGTGTGCTAGATGTTGCTCGTGATTATTTTTTATCATTTCATCAGACTTAACAGTGATCCTTATTTTTTTTTTCTTTTCTCGTTTTCATATCTACATATCGTCTCAAATGCATGCAATATCAGAGAGGTGTTCAGAGTTCACATATTTTTTAATTTCTGTTTTATTCTCTGTGTGTTTTGCATCCAAGTAAAAGGATTATGCTTTTCTAATGAAATCTTCCAAATGCAGAAAAAAAAAAAAAACTAATAATATAGAGATTATATGTGCAGTTTATCTTTGAATGATATATGAGATATATAAGAAATATTATATATAATATGGATGTGTATGAGTGTAAAGAGATCATTTTAATCAGTTGGAATGCAAAGGCCCGGCAGGAGTGGTCAGAACAGTATTTAACCATGTATGTGATAGAGAAAATGCCGGTTAAATGTTACATAATTTTTTTCTCTTGAGTAGATGTCGTATACATGTTGCGCTGTAAGTGTTCCAATATTATATAGCATATCTGTAAAAACGAAAGCAAATATCATTTTATATTTCTCAATGTAATCCATCCGATCCATTTTTATTTTTAGTCAATGAAGAATTCTTGTAAAGCATGGCCATAATCCTATGCAATATGTATTCGAGATAGTTCTACTGACAATAAGATGGATTATTGGGGAGTTTGGGTGGGGTGGGTTGGGGGGATTGGGTGCTGTTGGGGTGCCAGAGCTTTATTGCAGGGATGGGAGGGGGGTGGGAAGTGTCATTGAAAAGCTGGTACAGTGCAATACACAGTGGTAGCTGCATGGCTAAGTATAAGGTGTGTGTATGTGTGTGTTTGTATGTGTGTGTGTGAGAGAGAGAGTCAGGCTGCCAATGGACCTATGTGATGGCTAGGACTGGGTGGTGCTAACAGTATCGAGCCACTGGATTAATATGTGCGACCAATCTTTTCTTTATTTTTGTTTTCGGAATAAAAGTAAAAAAAAAAATAAGACCAAACACATCAATCTCTTTCAGCATCTATTTTTCAGAATTTTTTTATTTGTCAGAAAAAAACAACACAATTACAATGAGGGACAGCCTTACTGTGTGTGGGTGAGTAATATTATCATATACTCAGATCAAAAGAGACACTTCTGCATTTTAATATTTTTACATGCTAACATGTCTGCATTTCATGCACATAACCCTGCTCACCAACCAACCCACATCTACACACACACAACACAACACATCCTCCGACTTGTACACATACATACACACATCAACGCCAAGATCATGTCTACGCACGTAAACAGCGGTTGTCTATGCAGACACACACAGCGGTTGCTTCCATGTACAACCATGTGTTCACTGTGTGTGGAGAGATGTACTGAAATGTACTAAGCTTCATTCAGCTTCATTTACAACCAATTCTTGTCAATTCCCTATGCACCTACTCAATGGCTATACATACAAATGTACACACCCACACCATTTCATACACACATTCACTCACACAAACACTCTCATACACACTCACTCACTTATTATTTTTAGATCACACACACACACTTAGACACACAGACAGACACACACACACACAGTCTCTCTGTCTCTGATTCAACCTGTCACTGCCCACTCACTCACACAGAAAAGTACAGACAATCTCTTGCCTCCTCTCTCTCTCTCACACACACACACACACACACACACACACACACACACACACACACACACACACACCAGGCTCTAAGCTGTCTCAGGACATTTTTATGCCCACCTCTACAGTGACAACGACTGTAAATAGGCACACAGTCACACACACACACACACACACACACACACACACACACACACACACACACACACACACACACACACACACACACACACACACAGACACATACGCACACACACACAGGGCCACACACATCAATGTCACGCCTGGCCCAGATTCCTGCAGTCCCTCTCTACTTTGTCTGTGACACATCAACATGCTCACACACAGACACACACACGCTTAGACCCCCCGCCACCCCCATCCATGCAAACACAAACACACGCATCCACACACCCGCCTGTCTCACTCCTGACACAGCTTCCTCAGCTCCCCCTCCACCTCCTCCACGAAGGCAGGGAAGGCCGGGTCTAGCAGACACAGCCTGAGCAGCTCCAGGTCTGCTGGTGCCAGGGGGCTGGAGGCCTGATACAGCAGCGGCAGAGACAGGCTGCCCTCTCCCAGGAAGTGCTGCAGAGAGAGGGGGTAGGTTTTAATTTGGGGCATTTTAATATGCAGAACGCACAAGTAAACACACTCACACACACACACACATTCACATACAGTACTGTACACTCACGTTAAAACACACACATTTAAAATGTACATACGCACATATGCATGTTCGCACGCACACATTCCATAATCTCACACAAAAACACACACAATTACACACACACACACACACACACTCCAAGAATTCAGGTATTGTACAACACTATTAAACAGGGGATTTTTCCCCTGTGAAACACCTTCAGATAAAAATGAGAGCTGAGCTGAATTTTTATTACAAATTCACAAAAGAAGTATGCAGTAAGGCACATCTTTGGGTTCAAGGCTTCATAAATGGATTTCCAGGGATGAATAGTAGATAGAAAGCTTGTGTCAGGACTAAGGGTGAAGGATGTGAAGTGGAACTCTGAAGGTTACCTGGGAGAGATGTTTGAGGGGGAGGGACCCCTGGACCTCCAAAGTGGCTTCTGCTGAACCTGCCTGAAAATTGCGGCACAGGAGAGGTTTTTCATGGCAAACTGGAAACACCTGGCCTTCGCCCACGCATATCAGACAGGTGCTCATACACACACACACACACGCACACACATGCACACACACACACACACACACACACACACACACACACACACACACACACACACGTACAGCAATTCACATCCACACAAACATAGTAAGAAACATATAGAGATATGGCTATACTCCCACACACTGCATGCATAAACATTAGATACACACACAGACACACACACACACACACACACACTTACACAGATATGCTCTTTCCTTTCAATCTGTTACTTTCTATCTTTCTCTCTCACAGACACACAGAAACAAAAATCACACACACACACAATAATGCAAGACACTTACAGAGATATGGGCATAATCTCACATTGTATAATTGCATAAACATTCCACAGATACTGTCTTAACTATTTCAATCTCCTCCCTTCTCTCTCTGTGTCTATAACACACACACACAGACGCACACAGACGCACACAGACACACACACACACACACACACTTACAGCCTCAGTTATCCCACAGTCAATAACTTCATTATTAATTGAAAGCTCTGAACTGCTCTAAGACCTCTGATCCTCCCAGTGGCTTCTCCTTGCATCCCGAGACCTGCAGAGATCGGCATCCTGCAGTTCTGAAGCCTGATCAAATTGCTTTTGAGCCGCAGCGTAATAAACAATTCTGTTATCTCACTGCTACTCAGTACTCGATGGAAAAGAGAAAATCTCCTAAATCACTCTTCAAAGGATGTCACAAGGAGCTCTGCCTTCTTTTAAATCTGCCTGTGAACAAAGAGCACCATCTACTGGCAGAAGACTTAACTTGCACTGCATGTCTCTTGCTCACTCCCTCCCTCCCTTTCAGAACCACAACATTGCAGTTAGAGAAATTTAATGTCAAAATGAAAATGAAAGTGTGGCAGTTTGAAGTCGCTCTACGTATCCCATGTAGTTGTATTATATATGCTGCATGTTGTAGTTGTATTATATATGTTGCATGTTGTAGTTGTATTATATATGCAGAATATTGTAGTTGTAGTATATATGTCGCATGTTGTAGCTGTATTATATAGTAGTTGTATGTGAGAGTTCAAAGTTGAGAGTTCAAAATTACCTGAGCCCATACTTCATTTAGGCTACTTTACATAGTGACGATAAGACAATGTTTACATAAATACATAGTGAACTGCTTTGTTTAGATTTTAAATCCTCCATAAATGTGTGCACAGGATTCTGCAAAACAAAGGACTTTGTCCTAGGTAGAATTTGGTAGACTGATGGATGCTTGACAGTGGAACAGTACTTCGACAGAGTTCAATGACGTAGCATCCCTGAAAGGGGCGGCCGTTGTGTATGCTTCCTTGACTTTGGGAAATGGTGGCAGCATGTTCTAGTTGTAGTTGTGTTATATATGCAGCATGTTGTAGTTGTATTATGTGCAGCATGTTGTAGTTGTATTATATATGTAGCATTTTGTAGTTGTATTATACTGTATATGCAGCATGTTGTAGTTGTATTATATGTGCAGCATGTTGTAGTTGTATTGTATATGCAGCATGTTGTAGTTGTAGCATGTTGTAATTGTATTGTATTATAGATGCAACATGTTCTAGTTGTATTATGTGCAGCATGTTGTAGTTGTATTATGTGCAGCATGTTCTAGTTGTAGTTGTTATATGTGCAGCATGTTGTAGTTGTATTATGTGCAGCATGTTGTAGTTGTATTATATGCAGCATGTTCTAGTTGTATTATGTGCAGCATGTTCTAGTTGTATTATATGCAGCGTGTTCTAGTTGTATTGTATATATGTATGTAGCATGTTGTAGTTGTATTATGTGCAGCATGTTGTAATTGTAGTTGTATTATGTGCAGCATGTTGTAGTTGTATTATGTGCAGCATGTTCTAGTTGTAGTTGTATTATGTGCAGCATGTTCTAGTTGTATTATGTGCAGCATGTTGTAGTTGTATTATATGCAGCATGTTCTAGTTGTATTGTATATATATGTAGCATGTTGTAGTTGTATTATGTGTAGCATGTTGTAGTTGTATTATACTGTATATGCAGCATGTTGTAGTTGTATTATGTGCAGCATGTTGTAGTTGTATTATACTGTATATGTAGCATGTTGTAGTTGTATTATACTGTATATGCAGCATGTTGTAGTTGTATTATACTGTATACAGCATGTTGTAGTTGTATTATAGCATGTTGTAGTTGTATTATACTGTATATGCAGCATGTTGTAGTTGTATTATGTGCAGCATGTTGTAGTTGTATTATACTGTATATGCAGCATGTTGTAGTTGTATTATACTGTATATGCAGCATGTTGTAGTTGTATTATGTGCAGCATGTTGTAGTTGTATTATACTGTATATGTAGCATGTTGTAATTGTATTATGTGCAGCATGTTGTAGTTGTATTATACTGTATATGCAGCATGTTGTAGTTGTATTATGTGCAGCATGTTGTAGTTGTATTATACTGTATATGCAGCATGTTGTAGTTGTATTGTACTGTATATGTAGCATGTTGTAATTGTATTATACTGTATATGCAGCATTTTGTAGTTGTATTATACTGTATATGCAGCATGTTGTAGTTGTATTATACTGTATGTGCATTCTAGGTTGTAGTTGTATTATACCGTATATGCAGCATGTTGTAGTTGTTGCATGTAGTAAATGTAACACATTCTAGCATGTTGTAGTTGGAATAGTAAATGTAATGCATTCTAGCATGTTGTAGTTGGAATAGTAAATGTAACGAATGCATGTTGTAGTTGGAATAGTAAATGTAACACATTCTAGCATGTTCTAGTTGGAATATGTAATGCATTCTAGCATGTTCTAGTTAGAATATGTAACACATTCTAGCATGTTGTAGTTTGAATAGTAAATGTAACGCATTCTAGCATGTTCTAGTTGGAATATGTAATATTCTAGCATGTTCTAGTTAGAATATGTAACGCATTCTAGCATGTTCTAGTTAGAATATGTAACGCATTCTAGCATGTTGTAGTTTGAATAGTAAATGTATTATGTGCTAGCATGTTGTAGTTGTAGAATGTGTAACATGTTCTAGCATGTTGTAATTGGTATATGTATTATATGCAGCATGTTCTAGTTGAATATACATATATCTAGCATGTTGTAGTTGTATTATACTGCATATGCAGCATGTTCTAGTTGTAATATGTGCAGCATTCTAGTAGTTGTAGTTATACCGTATATGTAGCATGTTGTAGTTGTATAGTTATACTGTATATGCAGCATGTTGTAGTTGTATTATACTGTATACAGCATGTTGTAGTTGTATTATGTGCAGCATGTTGTAGTTGTATTATACTGTATATGCAGCATGTTGTAGTTGTATTATGTGCAGCATGTTGTAGTTGTATTATACTGTATATGCAGCATGTTGTAGTTGTATTATGTGCAGCATGTTGTAGTTGTATTATACTGTATATGTAGCATGTTGTAATTGTATTATGTGCAGCATGTTGTAGTTGTATTATACTGTATATGTAGCATGTTGTAGTTGTATTATACTGTATATGCAGCATGTTGTAGTTGTATTGTACTGTATATGTAGCATGTTGTAGTTGTATTATACTGTATGTGCATCAGGTTGTAGTTGTATTATACTGTATATGCAGCATGTTGTACAGTAGTTGTATTATGTGCAGCATGTTGTAGCTGTATTATACTGTATATGTAGCATGTTGTAGTTGTATTATACTGTATATGCAGCAGGTTGTAGTTGTATTATACTGTATATGCAGCATGTTGTAGTTGTATTACAGTATACTGTATATGCAGCATGTTGTAGTTGTATTATGTACAGCATGTTGTAGTTGTATTATACTGTATATGCAGCATGTTGTAGTTGTAGTTGTATTATGTGCAGCATGTTGTAATTGTATTATATATGCAACATGTTGTAGTTGTATTGTATTATGTGCAGCATGTTGTAATTGTATTATATATGCAGCATGTTGTAGTTGTATTGTCTTATATATACAGCATGCTACAGTTTTATATATAGTAGCTGTATGTCAGAGTTGTCAAAATGACCTGAGCCCATACTTCATTTAGGCTATTTTACATAGTGAAGATAAGACAATGTTTACATTTAAATACATAGTGAACTGCTTTGTTTAGTACAGATTTTATATCCTCCATAAATGTGTGCACAGGATTCGGCAAAACGAAGGACTTTGTCCTTGGCCGAATTTGGTAGACTTTGATGGATGCTTGACATTTGGGGCTGACCAGATTCTCACAGAGATTGCACCCGATTGGCCAGATTCAATTTGTTTTGGATTTGACGGCCTATTTAAAAACACATTAGGCTATGCATTAAGCATTAGGCTATTGTTGTCCTTGTCGTCTTCAGAAGTTGTTCGAACACTATAGGCTACCTCACAAAGGGGCAGCTGTGGCCTACTGGTTAGCACGGACTTGAAACCGAAGCTAACTCCTCACTGCTCCCCGAGCGCCGCTGTTGTTGCAGGCAGCTCACTGCGCCAGGATAAGTGTGTGTTCACTGTGTGCTGAGTGTGTTTCACTAATTCACGGATTGGGATAAATGCAGAGACCAAATGAATGAATGGAGCATTTAGAAGCTGTGCTGTGTAGTTTGGATCTTTTCGGATCAATGTCAATGGCAACGGAGTTTGTGCTTCTACTTCAGGTATTTCATATCACTACGCAAGAACTGGAACTTCACTCAAAAGTGAAAGCAGACGGTTGATCAGCTGTGTTCTAAAGAATGTTTGATTCAAGTTCAACGTCTGTTGTTGCGAACTATGTTTCTCAGCAAATGCCACGATGAACGGTGACAAATAGGCTAGGCTATGTAGGCTAAAGTCATATCGTGGGAAGTTTATTATTTCGTTTTGGCAAGTAGCCGTGTAATAAGCGGGATAATGTATAGAACGCCGGTCATTATTGGGAAAATAAGTCCCTTCAGAGCGGAACAAGACCCCTTCCGCTGCGCGTCGGGATCCGGTACGCCCTGTCGGGACTTATTTTCCCAATAATGACCAGCGTTCTATACATTATCCCTTACGTAAACAATAGGCTAGAGATTCTGAAGCAATTCAGTCTTTGGCTACGGATTTCTTTGGAGAACAAACAACAGAGATTGACAGCGACAGCACTGGGGCTATTTTAATTCCAAAGGCAAAGGGAACTTTATCAGGATGCATAGTCTTGTGGTGATTGGTTGAGAGGAAATATACATAACACGCTCATTTACACTTCACAAACTTTAAAGCTAATTTTCTCAAAACCTGTTTTTTTTTTGCTGAGATGAGGATAGCTTTCACATTTTGGCCAATATCTCTGGGTTGGCTAAACAGAATTGAACAAATGACCCCTTGTTTTAAACCCGAAGGTCTGTGGATTATGTCGTATGTGTATTTTGCCGAACTGGACTCATTACGTCGTGGCACGCCCCAAATCATTAACTCAAATGTCATTATGAAAAACAAACACAACAGTGTGTGTAAATCAGGCCTTTCCATAACTCTTCCATAACTCACTTGTAACACTAAACTGTCAGCTATTAAGAAAGCATAATGATTGTGTTGTTGTAGCTTTGTGTAACCCAGGCGTCATTTTATGCATTCAACCAATCACTCCTTCTCGTGGATGCCTGCACTTTCCCTATCCTCATGGCTGCAACTTGCACACTCTATTTTCCCTGTCGTCACGACTGCAACTTGCACACTCTATTTTCCCTGTCGTCATGACTGCAACTTGCACACTCTATTTTCCCTGTCATCATGACTGCAACTTGCACACTCTATTTTCCCTGTCGTCATGACTGCAACTTGCACACTCTATTTTCCCTGTCGTCATGACTGCAACTTGCACACTCTATTTTCCCTGTCATCATGACTGCAACTTGCACACTCTATTTTCCCTGTCGTCACGACTGCAACTTGCGCTCTCTCGTATTTTCCTACCCACTCCTCCCGGTACCTACAGAGATGTTTGCGCTTTTTAGTGGCGTGTTCATCAGGTCCCAGGACACCAGCCTGCAGCTTCCATGTTAACAGTGAATGAAAATTAGCTTATCATCAATGCACGTTATCAATTCGTGCCAGTAGGCTTACACAATTCCGGATTCGGGACAAGAGCTAGGATTTCGGGACTGTCACAAATTTTTCAGGACGTCTGGTCACCCTACTTGTAAGTCTATCCACCTTTTCTGTAACCGTAGGTAAGCCAGCAGGAGTGAGCAAGCTGCTGTAGTACCTGCTCTGCCTGTAGGGGGAACTGTGTGCTACTGCTACTAGAGGGTGCTGGTTTCTCCTGAGAGCCCACTGGCAGGAAATCTTGCAGCCGTAGCACCGCCCTCTCACACTCCTCTATCGCCTCAGGTCTGCTGGCCCCGTCAAACTGCACCCTAAAGATCCGGCTCTCCCCCTTTACACACACAGAAACGGAGACAGAAGAACATACGTTAACAACACACCAAGCAGATGCCGATATGGGGCACATACAGACAACACATCCCACTTAGACTGACATAAGACATATTTTTGTTACATTTTGTGTTGCTTTGTGAATCGGAGATTCAGAAGTTGGTCAAGGAGGAGTGAAGTGACCTGGGTTGACTCTTTCATATTTAAAATCAACACAACACCGGCATGCAAGGGGAACTCAACTCAATGCAATCCATCTCTGGAAGAAGAAAAAAATCATAGAAATTTGGTGAAGCACTACACTCAGTTTTAAATTACTTGTACCAATTTGTCAGCATGAATTTAATGTATGAATTCAGTCCATTCAAATACATACAGTATGTGTGTACACATTATATTGCTGACGCACAGACTCCTGATAGTAAAACACTCCTGTTATTCGGTGTCCTTTGACTGCCCACACACTCACTGTAACGCCTGGGTTAGCTGGTCAACACAGCATGTATAGTAGTAACATGGTCAAATATAGCCCACTGTTGTGGTTTAGCAAGTGACTGTGGAACCCGGAGTGGATGTTATGACACTTCCCTCCACCCAGCTGCCTTCGAATAAATCACAGTTGAACGTGGGAACACTCATGCACGTGGGCAGCAGTAATGTGCTCTTGACTGCGGCTGCCCCCTGTATAATTAATTTAGCTCGATGAGTTTGGTGTGGGTGGTTTCACTCGCTCTCTTTCACGCACGCCGTCTCTGTTTCTCTTTTACGCACACTCATTCTCTGTAGAACACGTGCACCACTGCCTGACACACTGTCACTCTAATTCACATTCTCTCTCTCTCATCCTGCTCTCTTTCTCTTTAACACAGCAAACACACACACACACACACACACACACACACACACACACACACACACACACTATATAGAGGTAGAGAGCAAGAGAGAGAATTGAACAGAATATATTACCACTAAAGTAGTGTGCAGACAAGAACACCTATGCTTGATTTATGTATTGCCACTAAGTGGAGTCGGCTTTCTCTACATGGCAATTAGCTTCTGCCGGTTTCATATAATCACCCAAGCACACTTATTTAGCCCACATATCTGTTACTCGCACACACAACGCAAACAGTCCACTGGCAGAGGGCAGAGATGGAGAGGGAGTGAGGAATACAAAGAGAAAGAAAGAGCAGGCAAAGGAAAGGGACAGAGGGAGATGGATAGAGAAAGAGAGAGAGAGAGAGAGAGAGAGAGAAAAGAGAGAGAGAGAGATAAAGAGAGGAAAGCCCAAAAGAGGCAGGAAAAGGGAAAATATTTGCTTTGAGTGTCAGGGCACCGTGTGCCAAGGCTATTTGGCATGTGTGTCGTGACTCAGATCTACTTCATCCGGGCCATTTAATTGCCAATTAAACCGCTGTCCCAGCAAGTACAGCCCTGCCAAACACGCCCCAGACACCGCCTCTTCCACTGCCACACACCCGTGTCACAGCCTTATCGGAGTATGGTAAATATACCCAGAGTGCTCTGCAGCTGTCACTTAACCAATTACAGTGGGAGATTACCCCTCCGCCGCGTGGATTACCACATTACTCATTTCCTGACATCCATCTTCCTCTGGTGTCTGGCGAGGGTCTGGGAAAAACCCTGCAGAAAGACAGTCATTCTACGCGGGATGGGCTCATCTTATTATCGTTTTTATGGGGAATACAAAGCAGGCTGGCCCACCACCAACAAAGCCTTGCTGATATCAGAGACCTGGCGACCGCTGCTTTTATTTCGTCTTATTATCTATTTATCTCCTTGGCTTGAGATTTGGACATTTTTAGTGAACAATTAGTATTCATGGACAGGGAGATCCTTAAAGATGATTTGCATAAAGATGCAGCTGGATGAAACGTAATTAGATTTTTTTTCCACAGCAGCAGCAGCAGCTACAAACTTTTGCCTTTGAGGCTCGCTTTAGAGGTCATGGTGTGACAACTACATTAGGATGCAGAGGTAAAGCTGGTGATGAATAACAATGGAGAGGCGTGATGGATACTAACAGCACCTCCTGTAGGATCACAAACATGCACGCATCACTTGACTGACCTACTTTCACATCTATTGTCTTAGTATGTAAATAGACATGGATAGAGACAAAAAGAAAACGTTCTTCAATTGTTTTTCAAAATATGAGGAATCTTTGATGGTTCTTTGCGCCTGTAAATGATATTCTGTAGCTAAATATGCCCACAGATGTGGTGGCCAAACGAACCGTAGGGGGCTCTCAAAGGCAACAATATTCACAATTTTTTTTAAATGCATGCTTTTATTAGCATCCATAACATCTTCATCTTCAGGTAACGTGGTCATGTGAAAGAGAGATAAAGAAATAAAGAGAGATACACATATCTGGTCTACCCTTTAGCTGCGTAGGTTTTAACTGCAAGACTGCCACATCACCAAAATACAACAGTTCAATACATCTACCTAATTTGACCATGTAAGGGTCATCTTTTGGCTATTGAAACATTCCCTCGATTAGCCTTTAGATTGCATCTATTCTTGCATGAGTGCACCTTGGCACATCTCAGTTCCAGACAGTTAAAGAGCATAATGTGCTTCTGATTGGCTTGAGGGTGTCCACATCTGTATGACTGTGTTTTGTAATGTACCATGTGCACTGTGCAGGCTATGGGAAGCAGCACTGATAACTTAAGCATGAGAACATTAATGATACATCATTATCAAGCATCAAGCTGCCACAGTCCTTAACTGTTAGACACTGCATGACCAAACTGGCAGATTTTTTTACTCACCTTCAAGGTTGCTTGGAAGAGCAGAACGTCAGCCTTCTTCTGTACTTTCAGGAAGCTTGCAGCATTTATCAGGGAAAACCCTTCCTGTTCAACATACAATAACCACCAATCAATAAACTAACAACAGACATACTATACTAATACGGTGATATGACATTGATATACAGCATGGGTTATTTCATTTTAATAATAAATAAATAATAGTAATAAATTAATTGATATATGAATAATAATAAAAAATCTTGAATAAAATAAAAAAATAATAATGCATGCAATGAATTCAAATATGTTTTACAAATCTCATAGCACTGATATGTGACATTTTACTACATTTTTCTCAATTCTTTCTGTGTCCTGATCACTTTGACCTGTGAGTAGATCTGACAACTGAACCCCCTTTACACCAGTGGAGGGCACCACTGACTCATACAATACAGGCTTACTGGCTTACTCTTTATCTACAGTATTCCGGCACTCCGAGGGAGGAAGAAGAAGCATTAGTTGATATCTGTCACAGAGTGTACAACGCAGACAATCAGCTTTTGGCAATACTGATGCTGAAGAGCCAAACACACACAAAAAATCCTCTTATCCCCGAAGAAATGAAGTGCATGTTTTTATGAAACATATTACTGTACATGTATTTTTGTCCTATGACCACAAAAAACACAGGGGGAGAATAAAGGGGATTGTTTATTACCTTACATGATTCAATGCACTGGGCCACTAAAAAGATCTCCAGCTAAGCCTTGCTCCCTCTTTGCTAGGCCAAATCCTAGCCCAAGCGCAGCTCATTCTCATATTCTATCTGAACACACCACGATCACAAGGAGGCTTAAAATTGTTGATGCCTTAGCCAGCCGACCACTATGGCAGTAAAGGGATACAGACTAATTCAAACTAGGCTCTGCATCGCCTGGTATTGAAGCTGGTGAGCAATCTGTAGGCTACATCAGCTCTGTTACATAAAGAGAACATTTCATCAGCAAACTTCAAGATTCAAAACAGATTATGTTTTTTTTTTTTTCACCACAGAGACCCACTGACTGGATCAGATTAACATTATTCTCTTGCAAAGCAAAATATCACATTGAACACTGAATTACTTTTTTTTGAATTACTGAATTACCACCCACCTCTCAGTCCATATACTGGTATGTGAGTAAAGATACTTTAATGATCCTGCAACCCCCCATTTTCACTAAATAAACTCTTGCACACACACACACACACACACAGACACACACACACAGAGACTCGGCTCTAATATGGACGGCACAATCGGTTACACCGTCACCACACACACATCTCTACACTACACTACACATCAAGGAAGAATTTCCTATTTTAAAATATATAAATAGACAAGTAAATAAATAAAGTCTTCATGCCCCCCACAGAAAGCAGTGGTCAGGATGATGGTTGGGATTTACTAGGATGCTCCCTGCCCTCTGAAGCCATGTGCTTACTAAATTTGAGTCAGCACACTTCTCCTGCACCTGAGACAAGTAGGTTAGGCAAAATAAGGGAAAGTAAAACTGGACACAAAAAAATGATTTGTTCTATTAATATTTTACTTATATAATATTGTTATTGTCATTATCATATTATTATATTATTATTATTATTATTATTGAGTAAATTGTAGATGAGTAGAACTATATTGTACATTGTGATGTCTGTCAATCAGAAGGATATGTTAGGTAATCTATGCGGTTACAGTGGGCTTTTATGACTGCTACTGATACATCAACACGGTCCCTGCTGCATTAACGAACGACTTAAGTGAGAGAGAAACAGGGGAGGCAAAGCGTATTTTGAGAGCCCAGTACTTTCCGTGAGCAGAACACTTTGGGCAGGGGAGCATTCCATAAAGGCAGGGAAGCACTCCATAGAAGAGACTCCTATATGAGAAGAGGAACAGTTGTAGCTGTAGGTACTGTCTGGCTGAGGGACTGTTTGTTTCTTCTTCTTCAACCCCACCCCCGAGGTGTTTGGCATTAAATAGATTTCACGGAGGTGAGGGGTAGAGATTTCCATCCACTCCAAGGTCAGGCTATCTGGATAAGGCCTAAAAGCTCATCGTCTCCTCTGAGTTTCACAGTCGACTGAGAAGAGCATTAAACCGATCAACAGCACAGATCAGCCTTCAGTATGCAGTGCCTTTTAGGCAACTGTTAAAACAAAGATGAGCCAGGGTACACCCCTTGAAAAAAAATGATGCAATCTGAGGTCCTTTGAAAACTCAAATTTTTTTTGAAGAAGATTTGCCCATAGAAAAGATAACTTATAGGTTATGCAGACACTAGCCTCAATGTTCTTTTTGGTGGATAGCGGTTTTCTATAGAACCATAGCCATTGGAGAATAGTCTCAGGAATTAAAAAGTTTAAGCAACCCTGGACCACATTACTGGGGATTACTGTAATTATAATTGACTCTTATAAATCAAAAGATTACATTCACTTAAACATTGCAAAAACAAGTTCTACACATAAATAGTTGACAGTATGCATAGCTTTAACTTTTAGTTGCTTATACTGCACAGCTACCAAATCATAATCATGCTGACTACTCAAACTAATGTTGGACTACTTTTTGCACCTTCACCATGACACTCACTCCCTTGAGCACCTTACCAGTCCCAGCCCTGTCACTACAAGCGTCTTATGCTTGATCACCCTCAAGCACATTGGACTTTTTACATTTAATTTATATAGTATATTTAGTATTTAGTTTTGTTAGTTTTCTTATCTTCTACTGTCTTTATTGTACAATGGAGTTTAGTTATATGTTTATACTTATACTTATGTTTACCATTTCTGCTGTAAGTGCATGTTGTGTGTGATGTCTGTATGCTACTGAGACCCTTAAATTTCTCCTTGGGGATCAATAAAGTATCTATCTATCTATCTATCTATCTATCTATCTATCTATCTATCTATCATTATGTCACCTCTGTTCTATTGTCTGAAGATATGGGCAACACTGTCAGAATGTATACTCTACGCCATCAAAATAAACATGCCATGAAAAAGGTATGTATGGAAGGAGCTTCATAACATTCTATATCACACTGCATGAAAAATGCTAATAAGCATGTAAAAGTGCTTCAATTTCTTTTGATGGCATCCGCATATAAATCAGGCCCCAGATGGGCGTCAGAGAAAAAGTGTTGAAGAAAACAGGAAGGGATATTCTGCTGACAAACGCCTTGGTTTTTTCTCCAATACCTCCTCTTTTTTCTCCAGTGTAAGCAATAAATACCCCATCTCTTTGCAAGGACATAACACGATCCCACTGTTACTCAACTGGCTGTGTAAATGGATAATGAAACGCAGACAATGCAAAACGTGCCCCTCTAGTGTGATTGGCTAGGAATTCTAGAAAAGGCAAGCAGCCATGATTAATTGCCCCTTTTATTTCAGAAAAAAAAAAACCCACTCAAAAGGAAATCGAAAACTCACATTGTAGCCTAACATTAATAATAGACCATCAAGTTTGGCCAACAGGCACTTCTATGTTAGTGGGTCTACTAGGTTGCTTTTGTTCACCAACTGTATTTTCTCAGAAAAAAGGGGGAAAAAGAAGAAGAAATGAAGAAAGATAGAATAGTGTTAGTGACTAATTGATCTGTCACCATTTCATGCAAATTCATAAAACATAAAAAGAAGGAAAAAACAAAAGTAATAATAATAATAATAATAATAATAATAATACAAATTATTAAAAAAAAAACACTCACCAAGAGCTCTTCAGCCTGAGAGACAAGAAAATGGCCGGAGTCCAGTATGCATACAGCTATCTCATCTTCACTCTCCTTGGAGTCGTATACCTGTGAAGATACAGCAAGGTAAGAGAACAACTGACAAAGAAAGATAACCACCACTAAGCTAAGATAACTGACAAAAACCCTAACTTATCTGACAGGCAAGTCCTGCTTAGCCGGACCACAGACACTTATTTTAATTAGCCTAACTGTATAGCAGCTACTTATCATAACTAGCTAACTCAAAGCATTATCCCTAGCGCTTGGGCGTTATAATGTGGAGGATTAATTACTAAGACTTTAATTTCCCTTTTAAAGAGTGTTTACATTAAATTCATGAAAATGTGAATCTCACTGGCTAGCGAAGTAGCCTACCTAGCTAGCCATAGCTAACTGATAGCATTAGGCTCGACGAGCCTAACCCACAGCAAGGCAACCAACTACACCAGCCCCAACAATTACCTTCCAAGAAGTGTTTGTACAGTCATTCTTGTTGGCTGGTAAAAGACGTCCATAGCGTCTTAGTTTCCACACCGACTTGGTAATGGTTGTTTCCGATATTTCAGTGGAACACAAAGAAGCATTATTCATTTCTGTCATCTTCTGCGAGACCCAGGACCTGAAGTTGCGAATAGATAGAGCAGCACGCGCACACTGTAAGAGCACAAAGCTATCTGTCTAACTGCTGGGTGGGCAGCATTTGTAATGCCAGACCGCAGACCCCCGGTTGAAGATCAATGTGTTGATCTTGTGGGACGTTATTTTCGATAGTTTAGTTAAACCCTAATATATTAAATAAAACATGACAAAATAAATCTAACCTAGTGTATTTATTTTAGCCTACAATGGACACGTTCTAAACTGACAACAAACACAAATTTGCTTTGAGAAAGCAAATCCAGTTTGACGAATAAAAGTGTAGGCTAGCTTGGCAACATTTTCAGTTTACCTCCAGGAGTGTCTATATGCCCCAATAACGCAGACATTCGGTAATTCTGTAGGCTAGCCTACAAGGACATGATGATTAGGCTCAACAGCTTGGAGGCAACCTGTAGGCTGGAGATGGAACCCAAACGGCACTGACGTTGACTAATTGACAGCACATCAGCTAGATTTGTCCTGCGTTTTGCGCACAACTGAACGCATGCATGTAAAGAGAACAAGGGTGATGCGCAAGGGAGAGAGGGTTCTGGCACAATTGATTAAAAGAACATGCAATCTTCCAATGAGGTGGAATCTGCTCTAGACCTACCCCTTTAACCGGAGTCTAAGGTGGGCTGAGCTTATTTGCGGTTCTCGCTCCTATGGCAACCCAATAGATCATCATCATGAATATTCACCTCTTCACCAGAAAGCTCAGGACGTTAGATCAGTGATGTCAGCGCCTCTCGGATGCTGATGTTAGTTACATGTTTGCTTTACATTGTTTGTTATTGACAGCAGATAGCGGTCTTTGCGCAGGGAAGGAAGCATCGTTATTCATGACCTCCGCGTCTCTCCTCTCCATCCTTCGGGTCGCCCTTTCCCTCACATGTCATGCCGAGGTGGCTTCCAGCTTTTTTCATGACTTTATGGTCGCCGGATCAGAGCAATACAGTGCCTTGCAACAGGAGTGTTATGGTGAAACGGGATAGCCTGTCACCCCTGCGCGAAGAGGCATATTTTAACTGTCAGGTAATATTCCAGATGCTCTTCCTGCCCAGGCACCATAGGCAAAGCTGCCCATATCATGTGTATCAGTGTATGGCTCGCATGGTTCTACACTAGCTCCAAAACGTGTCTGTCCAGTCACAAATAGGGAGCTGTGGGATTCGTGGCAATAATCACAACAATAACTCCGTTTCTGGATTTATTTTTTAAATTGTAGAGCTTATTGATCACCTCGTTGTTTCAATGTCATAATGGACAGGTTGCATTCCTCCATGCGTAAAAGGCTCTACAGCTTGCCACAGCACATTGGACAGAAAGCTTCGATCATGGGTGATGAGGAAGACGGCGACAAGGACACCCGGAGGAAGAGCATCAGGATGAAGCCCCTGCCTTCACCGACCTCTGGGGGAAGCTTCAAAGGCATCGGGGAGACCAAAAGCGGAGAGTCGGTGATCATGGAAACGGACATCGGGAGACCCGTAAAGACCAGCTCAAACGGGGATTGCAGGAGGTTCCGGGGCAGCCTGTCGTCTATCACCAGTCGGCATGTCCACGACTCAGACTCGGCGGAGGAGAGGCGCCTCATCACGGAAGGAGATGTCACCCCAAGTGAGGAGAGTCCCCCTGGAGCGATTGGTGGCGGAGCGGATCAAGGTGCGCAAGGCTGTGGAGCTGGAAGCACAAGCGGCGTAGCCCAGCACGGCTCCCCCGACCAGCAGTCGGGGTTCATAAAGTTGGATTGTATGGACCAAATTTTACCAGATGACGAAAGATATTATCAAGCGGGGTTCATGCACAGACAGTTTGGGGCAATGCTGCAACCTGGGGTCAACAAGTTCTCTCTACGGATGTTTGGGAGTGAAAAGGCTGTGGAGAGGGAACAGGAGCGGGTTAAGTCCGCCGGATTTTGGATAATTCATCCATACAGTGATTTCAGGTAACGAACCATCCATGACGTTCTCAAAATCACTATGGGCGTCTGCCTTGATGAGGTGACATCGCTTACACATCCTTCAATTTAAGTTACAGTCTAGAGTGATTGCCTTTTACTAATTCCAATTTTATGGCTCTTAAGCAAAGTAACACTCGCCGTGAGAGCCGGCAAGCTGATGAGCAGGGTATACATAACACACCGGGGCGTAATTAAAATAGCCCAAAATGAATTGAAACCTGTAAGATACAAATGTGTGGCCATATATATATATATATATATATATATATATATATCCATACAATATATATATATCATTTGAACATAAAAGTGCAAGAAAGAAAAATAGAATATCCCCAAATATACTGTATCTAAGAAGAATAAAAAGAATACCCCCAATATATCTAGGCCTAATAGGCTACTGTTTATCACCATGTGCCATTAGCCACAGAAAATATTAAAGGAAGAGATTTTATGCAAGTAATGCAAAAGTAAGGAACACATTTTATGGTATTGTCATTTGACCCCTAAATCATTACAGATAATATCAGATTATTTCACACATAATGCAGAGTCTTATAATATAGTCACATTCATAATCACAGATAGTCACCTTCACTGATATAATTTCATCATTGAAAAAGTTGCATATTTGTTCTGTGGTATTCCTAAACGAAGAACAAAGGCTCAAAACTTTTGTGCCTTTTAAAAGCATTTAATTCCAGCAGTAAATCTTATATAACCACTGCACAAACACGTGAAATGTCAACCTCTAAGACCATAAGTAGTTTTGAACCTGTAATAGGACAGGCTTTTGAAAAAAAAAATCATTGTTTCTGTGTGGGCAACGTGTCATACATTTCCTCTCAGCTGATCTTAACCTGGCATACCTGACTGTGAAAGTGCATTAGGACTTTCAGTGTGTGTGTGTGTGTGTGTGTGTGTGTGTGTGTTCTCACATGCCATTTCCCCTCTCTCTTTATTAATTAAGCCTTGTCCTTGAGGATGACATTGACTACATACATTTGTCGCTGTGGCTTTGTAAGGTATGGTGGCAGTTGCTTATGCAGTAGAGACATGTTTATGGTAGCCCTATAGGCCCCCAGGCATGATATGTTTCCTGGCATGTGATTGAAGGGACATTAACTAGCCCTATTGCTCATCAGAGTAGAAAAACATTGCAGTTAGAAAAAAGTCGAACTAGAAATATTAATGTGTTGATAATGATGCTTAAAATAGCCTACATGTCTTTGTGCATCTCATATTTGCTCAGCATTTTGTTACAGTTAGTTATTTTCTGAGGCTATTTACTCACACATAATGTCCTATTAAAGCAAAAATCTCTATGATATCATAAGATGTGTTACACGCCATTCTCGCACTTTATGTTGTGACACATTCAACCACAACATGAAGTAAGGCAAGGTTTGTTTTATTTCAGCAAGGTAAACAGGAGACGTCAGTTAGCCCCATTTCTGTGACTGTCTCCATTTATCTCTGACTCACCGCGGAGAGACTGGCACAGTTTTACACATAGAAGACACTCTGGAGGTAAAAAAAAGTGTTATGAAATCATTCAGTGATATCATTCACATGTGGTATTGACCTTGAAATGGAGAATATAGAGTAGTTAGTGTTGCACTAGCTGTTTCAGTCTCTGTGTCAGTCTCTGTGCATGACGTGTGACATGTGGGCCTTAAAGATCATTAGAGGCTTACAGATGTGACACATTTATCTCTGTCCTGTCACCAGTACTGACAGAAATGTGTCATTGTTTCAAGACAAGTACACCTGGGTCCAATTAATGTCTGAGAGCCACAGAGCTGGAGTGTGTTGGTTCTGAATCTGTGAATGAGAATCTGTAGTGTCAGTGCAAAGGTGAATCTACTGAGACAGAGAGGATAGGACAGCCACCCGTGTAGCTTTCAGCCCCAAAAACAACCCTGCAGAGATAGGTAGAGAGAGAGAGAGAGAGAGAGGGGAGAGAGAGAGAGAGAGAGAGAGGGACTGAACAGAAGGCGCTCTGAGTAGAGCACAGACTGATTTATTTGCATGTTTAGCTGTCGGTTCTTGTGAGTATACGCAGGCTCCAGCATTGTCTGCGCAGGAGGGGAGCATGAGAGCGATGCGTGTTTGTTTTCTGCCGGAGAGGAAGTGTGAGTTTATCTGTGAGGTGTAACTATGTGTTTTCACGGCGTGTGATTTGAGTGGTGTGAGAATGAGTCTGAATGAGCTGAATGAATGAACGGATGCCGTGTGAAACACACAAACACACTCTAAGCCCCCAGACTGACAATGCTGCACGCCGTCTCCTAAGAGCCAAGGTGAAGGACCCAAGCCAGCCAGCTATTCAGCGAGCAGCATTTCATTTAGAGCCTGTCAGTGTCCAATTCCTCATCTTTGTTTTACTGTAAATTGTGTTTGGCTGCCGTAGCTCGGTGGCTCTCCCTCTCTCGCTGTAGCTGAGGAGCAATCTGCCACATTTACTGCCACAAAGGGCCCATTCCCTTTCATCTGATTGTGTCGATTATCTCTAAACTGTTTGCTTTCTCACATCCATATTTTTTATTGAACATTATTTGTCTTTTGAAGATGCAGTCTTCATACACTTGCAAACATTGCCTAGTTTGACAGAAGTCTTCTCTCCATCTCCACTCTACCACAAGTTAACAGTAAGGTTCATTTCTGGAGTATAATAACTCTATGATCGAGTCTCCTCTATTGCTTTGCTCCCAGCAGATCTCTTACAATTGAAGCATCATTGCCAGGGACTTTTGTATTTTGCCTGTTAGAACTGTAATGTCTGTTTCCGCAGATTCTAAAAATGAGCAGTGGTTTACCTCTAATGAAATAAGTTAACTCTGTTATTTTGAGGGCTTTGTGGCTTGTCTCGCCCAATTAAAATCTCCCCTCTCTCTTAGTCTCAGCTTGCTGTGGAATTATCGGCTGTATCACTATAATTTAGTAATTTAGATGATGCCTTTACCCTTTGCAGTGGAGACGGACCCCCACACCCACACACACACACACACACACACACACACACACACACACACCAGACACGAAGCACAATGCCAAGCTAATGAGTGCAGCTGTGGAATCCCTCCTGTGTTCACTGGAGTGAGAGTGTTTTTTTTCACATCGTTTTTCACCCTACCTTACTAACTCCAAAAAAGCTCAGAGAGTATTGCTCAGAAATGTGTTGCAGCCTGTCCTCAGTGTCAGTTGTACCGTCCAATATAAGCGCTGAGATTGAGCCCCTGTAATGAGGGCCAATGCTGCGGACTGCACCTTTCTGAGCGTTTGCCACCCTGCGCTTAGCCTCAAATCCTTCTGATCTGGTTTGGCTTCAGTGGCTTCAGCTTTGTTACAAGCCTATGGTCAGACTATTGATTAGCAGGGTGCATACAAAACTCAAAATGTGTGGAAGATTTTTAGATGTCCAGCTTGTTCCGAATAGACCTTTGAGACCACAGCTCAATAAATGAAAACTCGCCAAAAACAGAAATACAGCGCTGTGTGATGTTCAGTATTACAGTATGCAATATTGTAACAAGTTACATATTACACTAACTTTTTTTTAAGCGAGTGTAATTTTTCTTGTCAGTGTCAACTTCATGCTTTAACTTCAAAGATTTAGTTTGAGGTAGAATTATATGGTATGAAACGGCATCAGAAGACAGCCATCTTAGTAAGAACCATCACCTAATTTTAAATTAAGAGGGAGAAATTGCCCGAGGCAAAATGTAGGATTACCAGAGAAAGAGAGAAGCAATAAAACTAAACGAAGTTGCAGAACTGAAAGGACATGAAGAGAAAGACAGAAAGAAAGACTTTAAAACGGCCTTGATCATTTCAGGATTGGAGTGACAGGGCAATCATCATCCTAAACTGGTATTTCAGCGTGGTATTTAGGCTCCAAAAAACAGCCAAATCTGTGGTCATATAGCTTGGAGTCACTGTCAACTAGAAACTCAGCCAGCAATATTGTCTCATGTCAAGTATTGTGCAACGTATTCAACAGAAGGGGGGTTGAGGGTTGGCGAGAGAGTAGGACTGGGTGAGGGGGTGGATGGGGGAGTGGGGGGAGTGGGATTGAGGGATGGGGGGAGGGACATCTTCAGAGCGAAAAAGAAGGATTAAAAGCGGCATCATAATCCAGTCCATGGGCTCACTTCCAGCATGCACTGTCTCTTCTGCTCATTTGTTAGCGTGCTTCTCCCGTCTCTTTTTCAGGATGTGATAGCGTGGAAAATAGATGAGGGAGATTGATTGGTGATTTCTACCAGATGAAGGATTGGTAGTAGATTGGGAGAAACCCATGGGCGGGGGGTGTAAGGGATGTGGATGGGAAGGTTAATGGGTTATGCTGCATGGAAGGAAAGAAAAAATAATAAGAAGAAAAAAATAATTCTTCCTCTCGCAAATCTTCAAGGGCCTTTTAATCATCTCGTAATTGAACGCCCTACAGTCCATCTTGGTGCAGCTCTGCATTTCATTTTGCTTCATCCCAAGTATGGAGAAATAAATAAATTAG
This sequence comes from Alosa alosa, assembly GCF_017589495.1. Lineage (NCBI taxonomy): Eukaryota > Metazoa > Chordata > Actinopteri > Clupeiformes > Clupeidae > Alosa > Alosa alosa. The sequence goes on from NC_063202.1 coordinate 17,735,847, forward strand.
AAGGAGAGTCTTTAACATTACAGCCCTTTAATGTGGACTCCATCAGGCCCTGTGTGTCTCCGGCACTTAGTGTTGTTTAACCAATCAGAAAGAGGAGGTGAGTTGGAGGCCAACGAGCCTGTCCGTCATCTCTGTACTGCTGTCTCAGTTCTTGAGCTTCTCTCCTCTCCTTCTTTTCCTCTACTCTGCTCTCCTCCACCCTTCTTGCATCCCTTTCCTTTCCTCTCTTCTCTCCTCTCCTTCCCTCTCCTCTCCTCCACCCTTCTCTCTTCCATTTCCTCTCCTCTCACTCTTTTCCTCTCCCTCTTCTCCTCTGCTCTCTCTGTCGGAGCTGTATCTCGTCATGCAGAGGTAGAGCCTGTTCCCTAAAGAGTCTTACCCGTGTGCACAGGTAGAGGAGGGGGAAGGAAGGATGGAGGTAAATAGAGAGAGAGAGAGAGGAAAAGGAAAGAAGGTAAAGAGAGAAGGATGAGAGTGGAGGTAGAGAATGAAGGAGGGTAAACAGATGAATAAAGAAAAGGAGGGAGGAGAGAAGACAGGCAGGGAGAAAGAGATGGAGAAAAAGGAAGGGAGGGATGGAAGATAGAGGTGGAAATGGGGCAGAGAGAGAGAGCATATGATTTAGAAAGGGGGAATTTCTGTTGGAGTGAAAGGGGAAGAAACAGAAAGAGAGAGAGAGAGAGAAATGGATAAAGAAAGAGATACATGGATAAAGAGAGAGAGAGAGAGAAAGAGAGGGTGCGAGAGAAATAGATAAAGAAAGAGAAAGAGAGAGGTGGATGAAGAGAGAGAGGGAGGTTTATTTCTCCTTCTCTGTTCCCTTTCCAGTGGAATACATTAATGCAAAGTGGAGCACAGTTTGTGAGGAGTTCACATATCATAATAAAAGATTTTCAAACGTTGCAAAGAACATCCAACACCTTGCTCTGTCAACGTGCTTGCTAATATTACTTAGCCAGGCAGGCTGCTTATGCTGTTGCATAGGTTCATTATTCCGCAACTGCATCTGTAGACATTGTTTGCCATCCTGACCTATTATCTCGAATATGAATCTAACAAGCCAAACAACGACAGCAGTTACAGGCTTTTCATCTCTCGAGTAGGACAGAAGGCTGTCACAGTTTTTTTCACAGTAGAACCACACAGCTCATGAATGTATTTGTCTCAGCAGCTTCAGACACTGCATACAATAAAAGGCCTCATCCTTTTGTTTAGTTTCAACACATTTGCCAGTTGAAGAAAGATGCAGCCCAAGATTTGTTTATGTCAATGCACCTGTCAGTTTCCTATCACTAATTGGACACAACTGGATAGCAATATAATTGTGATTAAGTGTGAAAAATAAGTCAGTGCATCAAATAGCAGGAAGGAGTACTAGAGTTGTTACTGTGCTCATTCAAAGTGTGTCTGTCGTATATTGCCAGAGGCATTGATTTCTTTGTCTATACTCTCAGCTGTTGTTGGATAGCTTCCATCATTGTCAACTGTATTTATGCATCTGCTACAAACGGTCAGGAATCCAAAGGAACAATAAATACAAACATTCAAGTCACTGCCAGGAAGGCCTTGTAAAACATTCATTTATGCCATGTGCCATTGTGTGTGCGGATGTTTGTGAGGCTTATGAATGCATTTCCTCTGTGTTGAGTGACCAGCAAAGTGGAATCCTGAACTTTGAATGCTTACAGCACTGTAGTACTATTGAACCTACCTGTCATTGGTGTGTGTGTGTGTGTGTGTGTGTGTGTGTGTGTGTGTGTGCGTGTGTGTGTGTGTGCATATGCTTATGCATGTGTGTGTGTGTGCGCGTGAGCGTGTGTGCGTGTGTGCGTGTGTGCGTGTGCGTGTGTCTGTCTCTGCTGCTCTGTTGATGAAGTGAGAGAGAGAGTGATGCTAGGAGGCAGCAGCAGCATGTTCTAGTCTCCGTGAGCCTGTCAGGAAAAAGGAGTCTGACTGAGAGAGAAATTACAGGGAGCTGTGCAGCTGTGTCCCTGACACACTGCATTTTGATGTACACATGCACACACACACACACACACACACACACACACACACACACACACACACACAGATATAGCATTCATCATTGTCATTGCAATGTGTGCATGCCGAATAGATCAAACGTAGGACGTGCAATGTCAAGTAAGGCAAATTAATTCAAGCACGTCATACTACAACTTTTCTGCTGGTTGATACAAAAAGAAAACTCGCAATTTGACATTGCGTTATGGGAAGTCGACCAGTGTATTAAACTGCCTAATTTCCCCCTCCAAAATAACTTTGGATGAGTCATCACAGCACTCACCAGCTATTGTGTTTGGTGCATTGAGACCAATTGTTTAGTAGGCCTGTTGAAGTCCTGAAAAAGATGGCTTGCGCTTGCATTTTTTTAAAGCCTTTTTGTTATATATATATTTTTTTTCTATGCAGATGCACTCCCCTACAAAATCACCCCAGACACTCTTATTCTTTACAAATAAAGCTAATCAAATCTGGTGAAAATTCAGTTTTTTTCAGTCCTGCAACTTTTCTCAACTCTCTATTTCTGTAGCTATATTTATAAACAAATATTGGCATGTCAGTTTTTATCCAATATCGTGCAGCCCTAATGTGCATAGACACAGATGCAACCTCACACACACACAAATGCACACATATGTGGTATGATAATGTTAGGTAAAATTAATAAAATGAAAATAAAATATAAAAGATAAAATTAATGAACACAGAGAGCACATTTCCTCAAACTCAAACAAAGCCAAATGCATTCATATTATGACAAACACAAATACACACACACACACACACACACACACACAAGCAGCAAAGTTGAATTGAGTGACTGTGTTTGATACCTTTGCCCAGGTTGATCACAAATGATCACTGGATGCGTGTATTTTATATTGATCTGTGTGGCGCTGGTGGACGCCCAGGCTTGTCTCTCTGTATCTGTGGGGAAAATGAGACAGAGCAGCACCAGAGATAGGAAACATATCTGCGTTCCATTTCCCAGAGTCCTTTGTGACTCCTACAATCGAGCACCAAGTGAAGAGTTGCCCTTTCATGGCCGTCATTCGCCTTCACAGCAAAGCCATGAGTGTCTTCACTGATATACAGAGAGAGAGAGAGAGAGTGTATGTGAAATAGCCTATGTGTCAGTATGTCAGCTTAGTTTCAGTTTGTCTCCTAATCGAATGAAGAGTGAAAGATCGACTGTATTGGAGCTGTTGAACAGATATGTTGACCCAGAACTGTTTAGAGTGCTGCAAGAAAAATCACTCTTTCTTGCAATCATACAGGCTTCTGGAGTGGAAAACATCCAAACATCAAGCTGACATGACGTCTGTCAGCCCCATATTTGACACCTCCCAGAGCATAGCTGACACTGCTAGTGGCAGAACGGTGCCAGATCAGTGCCAGATCAGAGCCAGACCTGGCACAGTGTCAGATGTATTTGGGTTAGGCCACGCTTCACATAAACATGCAAGTGTGAGACTAGCAGATGGACAGATGACTGTGAGACACAGCAGAACATTAAACACAGCTACCGTCAATATGTGTGTGTATTTGTGTATATGTGTTATGTGTGTGTGTGTGTGTGTGTGTGTGTGTGTGTGTGTGTGTGTGTGTGTGTGTGTGTGTGTTTGTGTGTGTGTCAGTGTGTGTTTGTGTGTGTGTGGTAGTGATTGGGGCTTCTTATTGTCATTATGTCATTTGTGACTGACAGTCCTACCCAAAATATATGATGTCAAGAAAGTGCATTCCTTTTCTCTCCTGTTCCATGGCTCTCTCGCTCTGTGTCTCTGGGGGGTGATGATGCACTGTTTGAACTGAGGCATTGATTCACATGACAGTGATACCCAAGCCTTCAAACATAAATTCAGATGGGACACAGACGTCAATGTGTCATTTACAGTAAATCACATGAGTGGAACCTCATATGATGGATTCCTTGGGCCATAGTCACAACTTCACAGAACTTGAAAGTTCCTGCAATGTATAGATATATTATGCACATAAATATGCACATAAATATTAATATAACACCATGAACACAATTACATGATGCATTTTTATGTTCAGTTTAGAACAGAGAATGTAAGAAAACAGATTTTATGTTAGAGCATCAATGCCACATATTATGGGCTGGACTAGATATTACTAAAATGGAAAGGCATTTTGTCATATATGCCATTGTAGATTCTGTGATGTCGGCCAATATGGAAACATTATTTTAAGAATCTATACTGCCTTATGAAATGGGAAAGCCTCCTGTAATGTCCACCCCTACTCATTCTCTTACTGTCTTTTAGCCATTTTCTCTCTCTTTCTCTCTCCCTCTCTTTCTCTCTCAGTGTCTCTCTTTCTTTTTTAATTTAGTGAAGGTAACACATAGGATTACAGAGAGCTCTGCATGGACCTGAAAGTGGGGTAATCAAAAAAGGCTGTCGTGCCCATCCACCAATATTAGGAGCACGCATCAGAGAAGATTATTACAACACAATTTATTTAATGGAGGGAGGATAGGGAAGCCTCAGAATGATGGGAGGGAAAGAAGTGTGTGTGTGTGTGTGTGTGTGTGTAAATGGCAAAGAGATTTAAATGTACTGTGTGACCTAAGTACAGTTGTTAGGCACAGCAACTGTGCATCTATTCAGAGGTGGGTTTGAGCTTTATATGTCTGAGTGAGTGTGCATGTGTGGGGGTGTTGTCTTTTGTTTTTGTTTGATTTTTTTTTTTCTATTTCAACATGTGGGTCAGGAAGTAACCTACAGTACCGAGACATAGAGAGAGGGTGAGGCCATATTAATCGGGCCACCAGATTACGCAGATTGATCTGATGTGTACATTTTCATAATAGGCTAAGGTCTCTTCGAGGTCTCTGTATAGTGAGTCATGATGGTGTTTTTTTTATACTGACAGCCTTTCTGTCTTTCTGTCTCTTTCTCGTTCTCTCTCTCTCTCTTACGCACACACACACACACACACACACACACACAAAACACAACACACACACACACACACACACACACACACACACACACACACACACACACACACACACACACACACACACACACACACACACAAAACACAAACTCTTTTCTCTTGATTTCTCCATCTCTATCTTTTTGCCCTCTGCAACATCAATTTATAATCTCTCCAGGAGGACACACTACTATGCTTTTATCCATTCTCCATTTTTTCTCTCCCTCCCATTTTTTTCTCTCACACATTTGTGTGGTATTTTTTTTTATATTTCTTCTCACAACCCCGACTGCTATGGTTGTTGTCTCTTGGACCACTGACAAATCTGTCAGTTTCACTTATCTCTGGTAAGAAAATGTACAGCAACACAGAGTGAGAAAAGCTACCCAAAGATGTCACCAAAGAAGAGGAAGAGAAAGAGAGGACAAAAACAGGGGTTGGTTTTGTCTATTTATCACCTCACAACATTGAAAGGCTTAGTGCAGTAATATGCCGCCCCATTTGACCTTTTCTGATCCAAAGAATTCCAGAGGGGCTGTGGTGGCTGTCGCTATGGACACTTGGGTGACTGGTCAGAACATTCCACACCAGGTTATCTGCCTGAGGTGCTTGTGAGATGTGGACACAGCAGACTGTGACTTGACATTTCCCACTGTGTGTAAACATGCTGTGACAGAGGACATAAAGATAGGGTCTGTTCGGTGGGGGACGTCCCAAGCCTGGCGTGACTCAGACGCTTTGTGACAAGAGTAGCTGTGTCTGGAAAACTCAGTGGAAATGTTGTCCATGAGCGTGTCCATGAGCGAGGAGCCACCATCATGGTTGGCTTCCTTACTGAAATCTGCCCTCAGTCTGATGAAATCACAATACACCAATTCTCTATTTCCTGCTTCTGTCTTCAGCAGCTCTTTGTATCTAGTTTTAAATTCCTCATGAGTTGTATCGTTATATGGACATAGATATATTAAATATAATATTCTTATATGGTTATACAGAAAGTTTTTAGGGCAGTACCAGCACATCCACATTTAATCCAAATTTGAGTGTGGTTGTGCCGATGTTTGTAGTGTGATACACTTGTAAATGAATACAATATTGTATATTGTTATATATGGACATTCAGATATATTATATTATGTAGATTCATGTTAGGATGTACAGTATATTTTATTGTAGGCTATATCTGGTTGTGTGAGTTTTGTAGTGACATTGCTTGTGGTAAGCATTGTCTGTTCTATTGTTCCATTCTTGGCAGGGTGGCATCAGGGTGCCCATGGTAATACTGAGAGTAACCTTTTCCTTCTTCCTGAGGAGAGAGCGAGACAAGGAGCAGAAGTGCTTTCCAGTCATAATTAATCTGATGCCACTTGTCTGTCCCCTTTCTTTTAATCCCGGGTGTTTGATTTGTAATCAACGCTGCCCACTGCAGTAATTACCAGCGCTCAACTGACATCTATTTCAGAGCAGAGGATGTCTTTCACACATGCGAGACACACACACACACACACACACACACACACACACACACACACACACACACACACAGGCACACATGTACACACACACACACACCCTGTCCGTGTTCACACACTTTTCTCAAAAAAAAAGAGAGAGAAGGATCCTGTCCTCAGTTCGGAGTGTGTGCTCATCTGCCATTTCTCTCCTGCAGGCTTCAGTCACACACACAAACACACACACACACAACACACACACACACACACACACACACACACACACACACACACCCTGTGCGTGTTCACACAGACCTGCCATGCCAGACGGGCACCGTCAAAGCCTTTACCCACACCTCACCCAGCACTCTGCATTCTCTCTCCATCTCTCTCTTCAAACCTCTTCCTCAGCTCGTCTGTCTTTTTCTCCCTCTCCTCTTCTACCTCTGTGCTCTTCTTTCTCTCTCTCTCTTCCTATCTTTCATTCATCCTCTCTGCCCCCCCTCCTTGTCTCTGCTCCTCCTCATCCCTAGCCCTATCTCTCTCTCAGCCCTGCCGTCTCTATCCCCCTCTCCATCTTCCTCCCTCTATGCCTCTCCGTTCCTGTCACCCCCTCCTCTACTTCTCCTTGTTTTCTGATACCATGCCTCCCAGACCACTTGTCTTTTCTAATAGAGAGACAAGGGCTCAGAGCCTCCCTCTTGTCCTCACACCCCCCACCCTCTCTATCTATCTTCCTCTCTCTCTCTCTCTCTCTCTCTCTCTCTCTCTCTCACACACACACACACACACACACACACACACACATACACACACACACCAGCTTGAAAAGCCCAGGCTGTTTTCACTACCACAGGGCGTGGGGCTGATTTGTTTATGCGCAAATTGCTAAAGTGAATGCAGTCTGCCTTTTATGTTACACACACACACACACACACACACACACACACACACACACACACACATAAACACACACACACACACACACACACACACACACACACACACACACACACACACACACACACACACACACACATAAACACCTGCCTATATATACACACACACACACACACCTTCTCATAGGTAAAGGCACAGCCACCACTGTGATTTTGCATGTTTTTGTCTGACGCCTACCTACTGGCTCCAGCGCAGTGACTCAGAGAGACAGAGAGATGGAGTTACGGATGAGGGCAAGAGAGGGAGAGAGAGAGAGAGAGAGAGAGAGAGAAAGGGAGAGATTGAATGTGGGAGATAGAAGAGGAGACGGAAAGACACCGAAAGACAAAGATATATCGAGAGAGAGGATGGGAAAGAGGTAGGAGTAGAGAGTAGTCAGGGGGGAGAGAGAGAGATGTAATGAGACAGAAAGAGAAAGACAAACAGGAGGACTGACAATGACAGAGAGAGAGAAAAAAAACCCCACCATAGATAGCAAGAGAGGCAGGGAAAGAGCAAGACAGAGCGAGAGAGAAAGAGACAGAGAGAGAGATAGCAAAAGAGGCAGAGAGAGAGCAAGACACAGGGAGAGAGAGAGAAAGCAAGAGAGGCAGAGAGAGAGGGAGAGAGAGTAAAGCCAACAGCTTTGGCTCTGTGTCTCTTTGGCCTGCGGTTGTGAGAGGCGTGCGTGTGTGTGGTGAGTGAGGCGGAGGGAAAGCAGAAGGAGACTGAAGAGTGTGTGTGGCCAGCGGTCTGCTCCGAGCCCGGGCTCCTCTGCAAGTAGCAGGGCAAGCAGACCAGGGTGGGGGGGCTACCGGGTGCCAGCCCCGATCCAGAACAAGGGGTCCCCTCGGATCAGTAGAGTTGGCCTAAACCCACCCGCTTCACACACACAAGGAAACACACTTACACACTCCTCTCTTTCTCCTACACACACACACACACACACACACACACACACACACACACACACACACACACACACACACACACACACACACACACTCATGCACGACACACACACTAATGCACATAGAACACACACTCACACACAGACTACTCAGTCAATTGGCTGATTGAAAGAGACATGTTTCGCCCAGAGACAGATCTTCATCTGTTCTCTTAGCACACACATATATACTCACACACATACACACACACACACACACACACACACACACACACACACACACACACACACACACACACACACACACATACACACACACACACACACACACATACACACACACACAGGGACTCCTCATTTCTCTCCCTCCACAGCCCAGAGGGGTTTGTCTCCTCTGGAGGTAAATTGTGTTGTGTGTCTTGACGCCTCCACCTCCCGTGCCATCCAACCTTCATCGCCCAGCCTCCACTCTACTAATTCTGGACCAGAAAACAAGGGACAATAAGACCAAATTACGCTAAATTCCTCATTCATACACTCAACAGAAAAAGAGAAATGATTGAAGTAACCATTAAACTAGATCAGGGCTTTTCAGTCTGGTGCTAAGCCCTCAGCTCTGGTCTGCTTGCGTGGACACCACACCGCCCCACCACACCACACCAGGCCATGCTATGCTATGCCGCTACACAGCAGAAGGCTCCCCTGCCCTACATATGTGCACAGATCCAGATGATGTAAAAGGGCTTTTCCCCTTCTCCTCTCCTCTCCTCTGCTCTCCTCTGCTCTCCTCTATGCTCCTCTCCTCTTCTGTCCATAAACGGCCGCATAAACGCCCGCTTGGCTTTTAAGCAGCATTAATTTGGGCCGCTGTGGCGATTTGGTCCTCTCCTCCCCCTCCACGCCCCGGAGTCTTTTTTGGACAGGGAGCTGAAGCAAGGCTCTGCAGCACTTTTCTCTCACACACTGTGATGTGTGTGTGTATGTGTGTGTGTGTGTGTGAGGAGGCAGTGGAGATTAAACAGGACTTTATCCACTGAGTAGAGGGGAAAGGGAAGGATTTTCCCCTCTCTCCCTCACAACTTTTTTTGCCTTTTTAAAAAAAAAAATGTATTCGTCTATCATCTCCTCCCTCCCTCTCTCTAACTGGATTTTTTTAGTCCGTGCTCCCTACCTTAGCGATGCTTTCTCCCACATTTCTCTTTTTTTTTCTTACTGTCATCTTTTTCTTTCAATCTTTCACACCCTCTCTGTCTCCTTCGTTTCTCACCCTCTTTTTCTCCATCTGCCGCTGTCTCTTGTTCCGTGTCACTCCCGCACTCCCTCTCTCTTTCATTCCCTCGTTCCGTCTCTCTTTCCTCTGACCTCCTCCATCACCTTGCAGCCCCTGCTTGAAAACCTCGGGGAGAGATGGACAGGCTTTCATGTCGACTGACCCCTCCATTTGCTGATTACATCACCTGTTTTTGGAAGATAATGGTGTGGCTGAAGTGTGCTTGTGTGTGTGTGCTGTGTGTGTGTGTGTGTGTGTGTGTGTGTGTGTGTGTGTGTGTGTGTGTGTGTGTGTGTGCATGTGTGTGTTTGTTTGTGTGTGTGTGTGTGTGTGTGTGTGTGTGTGTGTGTGTGTGTGTGTGTGTTAGGAGGTGAAGGGTCACCCTGAGCCATCGCTAATGCGACTGGTACATTAGACGACACACAGACCCAGAAAGAGATAACATGAGAGAGGAACATCACAGGGAGAGAGAGAGAGAGCAAGAGAGAGAGCGAGAGATAGTTAAAGACAGACAGAGAGACATACAGGCAGACAGAGAGAAACTGCAAGAGAATGTTTGGTGAATAGAAGCTGCTTGATTAGAAAATAGTTAAAGGAAAATTCCGGTATTTAGCACTTTGAGTCCCTTTTCTGTTTTGTTTTGGATGAACTAGAGTGGTGGACACCGAAATGTTGACGATTGGTCCTGCCTCGACCTTTCTGGCTCGTTTTGAATCGCCTTTGACTAGTCAGAGTGGCTGCCAGCAGGCATACTGTAGGCTACACAAACATGTCCTAAAACAACCCTGAACGTTCGTTTTCAAAACTGTGCAACTCACCGAGTGGTTAGTGTTGTTCGTTGATGTTCCAAAACAAGTAGCGTAGCGAAATACAGTTTCTGTCGTGTTTTATTTGGCATTTTGTAAAATCCCATTGATTTCTGTTGGAAGACTCATTGCACGTTGATATTACTGCGCCACCGTCTATGCTTCAGGTTCAAATATTGAGCGGTTGTGAATAGTTCCACAATAGCAAATAAGACGGCTGGAAATCATACATTGTGCCGATATATTTGCTTTTAATAATCAACGAACACCACTCGGTGAGTTGCACAGTTTTGAAAACGAACGTTAAGAGTTGTTTTAGGACATGTTTGAGTAGCCTACAGTATGCCTGTTTGCAGCCACTCTGAGAAGTCAAAGGCGATTCAAAACGAGTCAGAAAAGTCGAGACAGGACCAGTCGTCAAAATTTCGGTGTCCACCACTCTAGTTCATCCAAAACAAACCAGAAAATGGACTCAAAGTGCTAAATACCGGAATTTTCCTTTAAATAGAGAAGTGTGCATGTTTGATCAATTACAGTTGTGTGCATTCACATTTCCCTTTAGCAGAGAGAAGCCTTTTATAGTATTGCCTTTTATAGTATTTACCTCTGTGGTTTATGTGTGTTTATGTATCATTCTCTCTCTCTCTCTCCCTCTCTCTCTTGCTCTCTCTCCCTCATGTTGTTTGGGTGGAGGGCACAGCAGTGAGTTGCTGACTGCAGAGTCTCCTTGTGGAGTCTTTTATACCCGCAAGCGAGAGAGCATGAAAGAGAGAGATAGATAGAGAGCACGCGATAGAGGGAGGAAAAAAGAGAAAGAGAGATTGTGACAGAGTAAGAGAGTAGAGAGAGAGAGAGAGTTAGCGAGAGGGTGGCTAACGGAGCGTATGCTCTCTGGAGCTCTCAAGGGCTCCTGGATCTGTGGGGACAAGGACAGCTACTGGGTGCCTCACCTCTCCTGGCGCCAGACACACACACACACACACACACACACACACACACACACACACACACACACACACACACACAAACACACCTGGGGGTAGGAGAAGAGATAATAAAATAATTGAATAAATAAATTAATAAGTAAGAAGGTTCTCCTTGAAGAAAAATCATTAAATGTGGTTTGTCTTCTTGGTCATTTATTCATGTTTGTTTGTTTTTGTTTTGTGTTTGGATAGATGATGCACTCTCTTGGGCAGGGCAAGAGCACATTTGTAGAGAGAATGACTTTGAAAGACTCTTACTTTGGAAATGTGGGACTGAGTATGCGGTATATAGCTAGTTGGTAGCTATATGCTGGTTCGGCACATTAATTCTAATAATGCCTTCAGCCCATAGCAGGTGTGTGTGTGTGTGTGTGTGTGTGTGTGTGTGTGTGTGTGTGTCTGTCTGTCTGTCTGTCTCTCTCCCTGTGTGTGTGTGTGTGTGTGTGTGTGTGTGTGTGTATATCTCTCTCTCCCTGTGTGTGTGTGTGTGTGTGTGTGTGTGTGTGAGCGTGTTTGTGTAACACAATTCAAGATAAAAATCCATCAGTCTGCAGAATTCAGGGGACAGGTTCCATGCACAGCTTATCTAAAGCTTCCCTGGGGCTTTGCAGGCAAGCTCCTAACACAGTGAGCGCAAACACTACACCTAGCCCTGACCCATCTGGCTGCTAATCTCATTAATGCAATTGTTTTTCTCTCATATTTATTTATTTCCTCATTTTCTGCATGCAGAGTTAGATAACGCAAACATTCCTCAATGGATTTGCCCCCATCTTCATCTGATTAGTAGACCTTTACACAGCTACACACACACATACGCACATACACACATGTACATACACACACGCCCTTCACTTGTTTAGTCAGTGCAACTTAAGGTTTGTTGCAATTTGCCTCTTTCGCCCTCACTGTAGTTTACGCAGACTCCATCTCTCAATCTCTTTATTTCACTCTTTTTCTCTCTCTATCTTTTTTCTTTTTAAACAACTTCCTCTCCCTCCCTTTCTCTCAAATTCTGTTTATTTACCTTATGAAGTGTCTCCTCTTAGAGTATAATACTGCAAACACCACTGTTGGTTGACACAGCACATCAGATGCCTCCCCTGAAATGTACAAACCTACGCATCTGATGGAGGATGCAACTGCAACTTCGCAGTCACTCCGCTTTCTGACGTGCTCAGCATGACTCCCATTGCACATGCTGCAGTCTGTGTTGACACAGAGTACTGTAAACAGATATAAGATTAAGGTCCCATGTGTGAAGCGGGTGCTCTGGTGCCATGGGTTAGCCTCAGTAGCCTGGGGAAAAAAGAGCCATCTTCTTGTGGGAAGTGTGTTTGCATTGCTCCGTGTCCATGCCTGCATGTGTGTGTATCTGAGTCTGAATAATAAAGCATTCATTCACAGATCACAGATGCTACCAGCAGACGTACTATTCACACTCCCATACATCCCTATGACCACACAAACACACACACACAAACACACAGACACAGATTCCCATGGCTGCACCCATGTTTACAGATACTTATTCAAACACACAAGCACAAACACTCCTTATTGTACACACACACACTAAAATGGAAAGTTGAGTGGTTGGCATGGCTGTTTATATATTGTGTTGGATAAGCCAAAGAGAGAAAGATAACATGACAATATAACACCAGTTCAAGAAACAACTGTTCAGTACAGAACATATGGAAATGTATTGTAATATACAAAATACATTATGCAGTCACACCAAAAAATCACTCACTCAATCACTCATGCACACACTTTCACCTGATCACTCATTAAAACACCCACTCACTCACTCACTCACTCACTCACTCACTAATTCACTTTCACCTGATCACTCACTCAAACATATGTGCACATTCCCTCATTAAGAAACACAACAACAACAACAACCACTAGTTTAAATAAAAGCAAAAAAATAATAAATATGACTATGAATAATTCAGGAGAGCGAAACTGCTTTTTTTATATTCATAAGCAGACACAGTTCAATCATTCAATCAGACCCTTTTTAAATACGCAACATTTCCTCAGAGAAGCTCTGTCACCAGGAGCCCTCTCACTCACTCCCTCTCTCTCTCTCTCTCTCTCTCTCTCTCTCTCTCTTTCACACACACACACACACACACACACACACACACACAAACAAACATGCTTAGATGCATGCACAGGCACACACACACGCGCACACACACACACACACACACACACACACACACACACACACACACACACACACACACACACACACACACACACACACACACACACACACTCATACTTGCTCAGGGCAGGTGGGCTGCCCTGATTCAGTCAGTGCAATGCACAATGAAGGGGGGTGCCTCTCAGAGCAGAATAGTCGGCCTGTGTACCTGAAATGACAGACGACCTGCCTGTCTGCCTAGCAATCTCTCTCCACCGTCGCCCGCAGGCAAGAGGAAAGCATCTCATGGGGACCACACACACACATATACACACTCTCACACACACACACACACACACACACACACACACAGAGAGAGACAGAAAGCGAGAGAGAGAGACAGAGAGAAAGAGAGAGAAAAAGAGATCAAGCCAGACACACACACACATTTACAGATATATTGATGTGCATGCATACATAAACATACACACACACACGCACACACACACACAGAGGGAGAGAGAGGTAGATAATGCCAGACATACACACATACACACACATATGTATACAGTCATATAGATGTGTATGAGTACACTTAGACACACATGCACACACCTAAACACAATAGCAACCACCCTCACAGCTTCAAAACTTAATATAAACACACACACACAAAGGTATATACTTTTTGCACCTCTCCACTCTTTGTTTCTTCTCAGGGGATTTGTATTGGTGTGTGTGTGTGTGCTTGTATGTGTGTGTGTGTGTGTGTGTGTGTGTGTGTGTATGTGTGTAGGTACCATCCCAAAGCTTCGTGCAGGGCGAGGGGTGTGAGAGAGGCTTCTCTTGTAGCCAGAGGCACTCTGAGAGGGTGAAAACATGTCCTCCCACCCCCCAGGGATGACTACAGTGTGTGTGTGTGTGTGTCTGTGTGTGTGTGTGTGTGTGTGTATGCGTGTGTGTGTGGAGGGGGTCAATTGAGAGACTGATGTAAGTGTGTGTGTATGTGTGTGTGTGTGTGTGTGTGTGTGTGTGTGTGTGTGTGTGTGTGTGTGGTTGGTTGGTTGTTTTCCTTGTTGCTGTTGAAATGTCAGGAGCTTGTTCCCGTTCCTGGGTCAACTCAGGTGTGCTCCATCAGCTGGGGTCACTTCTCTGCCTTTTCTATTTCTCCCTCACAAGCTCCCTCTCTTTCTCTCTCATTCTGGCTCTCACTATCCCTGTCTTTCTCTCTCTCTCTCTCTCATTCTGTCTCTCGTTGTCTCTCTTTCTTGCTCTCTCTCTCTGGCTCTTACTACCCCCCCCCCTCTCTCTCTCTCTGGCTCTTACTACCCCCCCTCTCTCTCTCTCTCTCTGGCTCTTACTACCCCCCTCTCTCTCTCTCTCACTGACTCTCAATGTCTTTCTCTCTTTTGTTCTCTTCATGTTTTCCCTTTTTCTCTCATTCTTTCCCCATTCTCTTTTCTGTCTCTCCCTCTTTGTCATCCTTTGTCCTTAGTCTCATCTTCCATACCTTTACTATCCATTTTTCTTCCTGTTACTCACTCTCTTTTCTTATTTCATCCCTCTCTTTCTCCCTCCCTCTCTCTGAAACTGTATCACACTCTTGCTCACTCTCCCTTCCTCTCTCTCTCTCTCCCCCCCCCTCTCTCTTTCTCTCTCTCTCTCTTTCTCTCCCTTTCTCCCTCCTGCGGGGACGTTTCCCCTGAAGAGACATCACCTCAGAGGACACTGCCTTTTGTTTCAGATGAGATGGTATAAAAAAAACCTGACATTCACTGGTGCCGCACGTTCCTCTGCAGCATAATGTGTGTGTGTGTGTGTGTGTGTGTGTGTGTGTGTGTGTGTGTGTGTGTGTGTGTGTGTGAGTGTGTGTGTGTGTGTGTGCGTGTGTGTGTGTGTGTGTGTGTGTGTGTGTGTGTTTATCAATATGTCTTTGGGTGCATGCTTTCCTGGTCTCAGACTATCCTCTGACTTCGCTCTTTCACCCATTTTTACTGTCTATTGTTCTGTATATCTATTTTTTCCCTCTGTGTTATTCTCTGTCTTTCCATCTGTTCCACTCCTTCAGCTGTCTTTCTCTCTTGTTTTGCTTCCTTTCTCTCTTTCTCTCCATTTCTCTCTCTATCTCTCTCTCTCTCTCTCTCTCCATCTCTCTGTATTTATAGACCAGCTTCTTTCCTCCACCTGGGGTGTCCAGAGCATAACTAAGTGCAGTAAATGGATCCCTGCTATGTTTAAGTGGGATGACTCGCTACGTGAGTGGGCAGTGAGGAAGAGCTGAGAAGGGAAGGACTGACATACGAACGGGCACACTCTCTTGCTCTCACACACACCTACTTTCACAAAGCATACTTTTTAAACACACACAGATAATAGCAGACAAGAATAAATAAAATCAAGAGGAACAAAAAAAACTATATAGAAATAAATAAATACATAAAAATAAAAAGAGGAATTAAAATACATATAACAGACATAAAACACATCATCACAGACACTCTCTGTCTCGCTCTGTGTCTCCCTCTCTCTCGCACATGCACACGCATACACACACACACAGAGTAATGCATGCAGGTAAATAGGTGGCAGGTGCAAGGAGGGCACTGGGACCGGTTTGACCTCTGCAGGTGTAAATGGCTGCAGCTCTCTCCATCCATCACACTGTGCAGTCACCCAGACCACCAGAACCCCTTCTTTACTGGGTATCATTTCACATGGACCCCTTCTTTATGAGGTATCATTTTACATGGACTCCTTCTTTATAGGGTATAATTATGGCCGCCGCGCAGCACAGATTTTTTTTTTCTTTTCTTTTTCACATGGCCAAATTTCCGTCAAGGATTCCTGGGACACTGAAAGACCGGGGTACACGAAACTTGGTGTGCATGTAACCCCACATGGATAGCATTGAAACATCGTTTTTCGTTTTGATCTGTAGCCCCCCCACTGGACTGGACCCCCCGAAAGGAGGGTAGGGCAGACAGTTTTCTGTGAATATCTCGAGAACCGTAGGGTTTAGGAGGACCACCTTTCTTTTGTATGTTGATCTCAAGGGGCCATGTCAACCCATGTCGACAGCACTCATTTCATGTATAAGCCACCTAGTTAAACACAAAAAAGTAAAAATGAGGTGTAATGTGTGTATGTTGGTAATCGCAGGTATCTGTGACCTAACAAAGTCAAAACTCCACGAAATTGGAATTGTAGGATCATTATGACACCCTCTGAATGCACGCCAAGTTTCGTGGAAACTTTCATGGGGGGCCACACAATAAATTAATTTATGTTACGATACACCAACTGGCCTGTAGGTGGCCGGAGACAGTTTTCTGTGAATATCTCGAGAACCGTAGGGCCTAGGAAGACCACCTTTTTTTTTTGTATGTTGGTCTTAAGGGGCCATGTCACCCATCCCATTACCACTTTTTTTCATGTATAGCGCCACCTAGTTAAAATTAAAAAGCAAAAGAATTAGGTGTTTTCATCACAATATCTCTGGCTGACATGGTCAAAACGGCACGAAATTGAAAGTGTAGGATCATTATGACACCCTCCGAATGCATGCCAAGTTTCGTGAACTTTCGTTCATGGGGGGCCTTACAATAAAATAATTTATGTGTACATTTAGTGACCATTACACCAACAGAGTTTTCTGTGAATATCTTGAGAACCGTGGGGCCTAGGATGACCAATTTTTGCGTATGTTTGCCTCCAGGGTCATGTTAACCCATTCCATATGCACACATGTGCATAAACAGATACACACGCACACACATACATTCACAGTAATCATATGTATGACACATACTCACACAGTAGACATATGTACGCATGCATGCACAGGCACACACACACACACACACACACACACACACACACCCACCCACACACATAAACATAAACATGTACACGCAGACATGCACACAATTCAAGAATTTCTCAGAATTCTTGTAATAATTACAACAGGCAAGGTGGGGGTGGGGTTGTATAAAATTAATTTTACATGTGAAATCTATGAACTAATCATATTTTGGTACTTGTTGTCTAGTAGATACTAGTGAGAATTGAGTGTGGATAATGCAATTTATTGAGACAGTTAGAATCATATATGCCTTTCAGCGTGATTTATTTTTGTGGAAAAAATGTGCTGGACTGGGCGTCGGTCATATTTTGTACCGCTCTGCGGTACATCTAGTTTTACATGGACCCTCCTTGATAAGGTATCATGTTACATGGACCCCTTCTTTATAGGGTATCATGTTACATGGACCCCTTCTTTATAGGGTACAGTTTTACATAGACCCCTTCTTTATAGTGTATCATTGGACCCTCCTTGATAAGATATCATGTTACATGGACTCATCCTTTATAGGGTATCATTTTACATGGAGTCCTTCTTTATAGAGGGTATCATTTTACATGGACCCTCCTTGATAAGGTATCATGTTACATGGACTCCTCCTTTATAGGGTATAATTTTACATGGAGTCCTTCTTTATAGAGGGTATCATGTTACATGGACCCCTTCTTTATAGGGTATATTTTACATAGACTCCTTTATAGGGTATCATGTCACATTGACCCCTTCTTTACTGGGTATCATTTTTACATGGATCCCTTCCTTATAGGGTGTAATTTAACATGGACCACTGTGCTTTCATGACTGTTGATGCTGTATTTATTTAAAAGATTATTTACATTAATACATCCAGTTTTTTGAATAAGTCTTATGACAACAGCCAAAATATTTTCATGCTCACAAGCATGTGACGTGACATGATATGGTACTGTATCTAACATTATATGTAACTATTATTTGAGTGATTGTTATTGGCAATGGTGATGGGACACTGCTATGATATTTCACAATAAATGTAAAACTGTAAAGCAGTACGGCAATCTTAATGATTAATGGCAATATGGTGCAATTGCCACAAACTGTTCGTGGCTTGATTAAGATTTCTGACATCGGCAGTCTCTAATATAGTGAAGGGATTCATCTGTTCTATGAAGCCTTCTCTTGAAATGTAGTTGTCCTTATATGCAACTACCTTATATGCTACTACTATTTACCAGTCTGTTTGTCTAACCGAACACAACTAGAAGTGAGTGTTGTAATTTGTATATTCTAATATTATACTGTAGGAGATATCAAAGAAAAAAGAGTTTTAGGAAGCAAAGATTGTTCCATGGGGTTTGAATAGGGTTTTGGAGAGAGCTACCAAATAAAAGCATTCTCGTGCACATACAGTGCATGTTCTCATAGTATAATATGGATGCTTATCATGCCACACAGATGAGTAGACACATGCTTGCATACACATACAGTACACACACACACACACACACACACACACACACACACACACATACTGTACACACACAAACACAGACGCACACACACACACACACAAACAAACACACACACACACGCAGAGGGCTTGCATGTACATGCACACACACACACACACACACACACACACACACACACACACACACACACACACACACATACACACAAATAAACACACACACACACAGAGGGCCATATTATGTACCGGAGAGAGTTAGCCCATGTATTTCACATAAAGTCACACACAACGATTAAACATAAAGAGTGTATCTTCAAGCACAGTGCTTTGCTCTGTAAATAGTGCAGAAAGAATGGCACACGCTTCCTTGCACCATGTTTGTGCACAACCTTCACCCACTCATTATTTCCATCACTTTGTCACTCCATCTTTCCATCCCTCCTCCTCCTTCTCATCCCTCTCTTCTTCTCCTTTCCTGACTGATCACACTATAGAGTTTATTCTCTGTGCCCTCCGCTGTTTCTGGAATCTTTTACGTTCACCAATACCTGCATCTCGTTTTACAGATCCTCCCTCCATCTGTCCCTATTTCTCTCCTTTAGGTATATTCCTCTATCCCTCTTTCTCTGTCTCCACCTTCTTCTTTCCCTCCCCTCCTTTGTCTCATCCTCTTTACTTACCACTCCACCCTTCGTTCTCATCCAACTTTTCCACCCTTTCTCCTTCCCTCCATTTCACCCTTGTGTCCCTCTCTCTATCACTCCATTCTTCCCTCTCTCCCTCGTGTCCCTGGCTCATGGGCAGAGAACAGGTGGAACTCACGCAGGTGCGTCGCTCCCTGGGGTCCCCCTCCCACTGTCTCGCTGTTCTGCGTCTCACCCTTTCCCGTTCTCTTTCCGTTCCCTTCCTTCCGGCTCAGGAGAGCGGACACAGCGGACTACAGGAGAGTAGAGCAACTCTCTCCCTGTCCTCCATTTCCACGCTCACAGAAAAAAAAAAACACAGACCACAGGGGTTGTCTGCTAGACAGCCCTCCTTTTTTTTCTACCTCCTGGTGTCTGAGCTCAGTTCTGGTCCGACCCACTTTGAGGCTCCCTGTTGGGTTCTGAGAAGTGTTAGTACAGGCAGAGGACTTAGTGAGGAGGTGCGTCCAGGTGTCAGCACAGCAAGAAATGATGAGATACATAAAACCCAGCATTACGGCCGTGTTGTTGTGAGCGTCCGTTGTGTTTCTGTGCCAATCTGATTCGCGTGCGTAATTTCAGTTCACAAGGTTTTCTTGACATTCTAGAAACAAATGTCATTATCGGCGAACAACGCCCCCCCCCCCCCCCCCCTCTTTGAAGTTTCTTTGGTTCTCCTGGGCTTAAAGTCTTAACAAGACAAAAGTCAGTGGTGGGAACGTCTCACTAAATATAACTCCGCTTGACAGGATTCTGATAGAGTGGATACCCTTGTTACTTTGAAGAATTCCAATTACTGTCACAGTTTTGGATGTAAACGTGTTTGTGTGTGTGTGTTTGTGTGTATGTGTGTGTGTGTGTGTGTGTTTGTGTGTGTAATGTGTGTGATGTGTGTGTGTGTGTGTGTGTGTGTGTGTGTGTGTGTGTGTGTGTGTGTGTGTGTGTTTGCATGTCTGTGTGTGTTAGTGTGTCTGCACATGGATGTGTTTGTGTGTGTTTGTGTTTGTGTCTGTATGTGTGTGTGTGTGTGTGTGTGTGAGAGAGAGAAAGAAAAGAATAAAGCTCCCAGGCATGTGTATGTGTGTGTGTGTGTGTGTGTGTGTGTGTGTGTGTTTGTTTGTGTGTGTGTGTGTGTGTGTGTGTGTCTGCAAGTGTTAATCCATCCACAATGTGGCTCAACCCTCCTAGACAGCTGTGTGTGTAATTAGTGTTTATTTGGAGTAACATGTCGTGTCCATGAACAAGAGAGTGAGTGCTCCCAGGGGTAGCCAGGGATTGTTCTTTTTTCCCTTCACTTTCCCCAGGTTAAAATCCCAACGTCAAAATGCATCAACATACAGAACGGCACGGCTTTCATTTGTTTTTGCCCTAGGGGCTTTAAATTACTTTTGCCCCCAAGATGGATTTTTATGGGGCAGCTATGCTCGAGCGGTTAAATCATCTGCCCCCTGCAAGACCAGCTCACAAGCTGACGTTCCTCACAATGCAATCTACACAGCGCCAAGGATACTTCATCCTTTATACAAGAGAGCCAATCTAGATTCAATTACAGGTCAGCCAGCAGGGGCAATTTATAACCAAACATGAAGAGACACTGGGAGGATGGAAGAGGTTGCGCCACACTTAGTAATCAGCGGTTAACCCTTATTGACCTCGCCGCCACCAAACAGCCAGAGAGAGACCGCCGGCGAGGAGTAACAATTTACAATACAATACAATTAGATCTCCTTGTGAGATAGGCCAGCCACTATTTATTCTCTGGCGATAGCGATGTGAGTGCTCTGATTTCTGAGGAAAAGCCGGTAATAAATGAATCAGTTGTGCAAGGTAATAGCTTTGTTTGAAATTACATTATGAATTAAACAAATTAATTACAGACTCTTTGTCAATCCACATTATTACATTGTTTTTCTGGCATGTGTATGTGTGTGTGTGTGTGTGTGTGTGTGTGTGTGTGTGTGTGTGTGTGTGTGTGTATTAGTTAGCATGCGTGTGTGTTTATGTGTATGTCTGCGTGTGTGAATTTCCTGATCCTGCTTAGGTTATTCAAAGCGCCTGCACAAACAGCTGTGGAACTAAAACCAAACAGTATTAGTATTTTTCTCATCTGTAGGTCTCTGTGAAATAAATCTGCTGTGTCTACCAAGAGTGCAAATAGCTTAATGTATTTCGAAATTGAATAATCAGAAACACAATGTTCAGCTCATTTTTTAGCCGTCACATTTCTAGAAGAGTTCTACTTGTTGGCTGAGTCATTAAAAACCAAATACCTTCTGGGGAAAGGCAAGAACACGATAACAGTGACACATTTAATCTGGAGAATTTGCTTAAATGTTGTAAATAAGTTGTAGAAGGAAATGGGTCTTCAAAGACCATCCAACTTTTGGGCAGACACTTTTCTTACATTATCAGCATTTGTATTTCCCCTACATTCTCTATTTCTGTAGCAAACCACTTTTCAGGCACTTTTCTAACTCTAGCAATTAATTCTCTGTATTTCTGACAGACCACTTCTCTGTGTGTTTTTTTTTATTCTCCTTCTTGGTTTTGAATGTCTCCCCATTAATTGCTTTTCATTGACTCTAAGAAGGAACTGTGAACAGCCACTTTCTGACTTTTGCTTTGCAGTGATGCCCATCTCCCTCTCTCCCCCATTTGTCTAGTGACGGGACAAAAAAATCTATGGCACGACATGACAGGGACGTGTAATTTGGAGAGATGCTTGGAGGTTCTGAGTGAACTTGGTAGTGACTGATGACTGATTGTCATTTCTTCTCGTTTTCGCTTTACTGATCAGGTTCTACTGGGACCTCACCATGCTCCTGCTTATGGTGGGCAATCTGATTATCATCCCCGTTGGCATCACCTTCTTCAAGGATGAGCACACGCCGCCCTGGATCGTCTTCAACGTTGTTTCCGACACGTTCTTCCTCATGGACCTGGTGCTCAACTTCCGCACGGGCATCGTCAAAGAGGACAACACGGAGATCATCCTGGACCCGCAGCAGATCAAGATCAAGTACCTGCGCAGTTGGTTCGTGGTGGACTTCATCTCCTCCATCCCCGTCGACTACATCTTCCTCATTGTGGAGACGCGCATCGACTCAGACTTCTACAAGACGGCACGCGCGCTTCGCATCGTCCGCTTCACCAAGATCCTCAGCTTGCTCCGGCTGCTGAGGCTGTCCCGCCTCATACGCTACATCCACCAATGGGAGGAGGTAAGACATATCACCTATTGGTTGTATGGTGATGTAGGGTTAGTCTAATTTGAATATCCGATCTTGCTGGTTCCCTGACAACCAATCAGTTTAGAATGTGTAGGAAGTAGAGGAAATCTGGCTAAATCCCGGTGAAAATATAGGTTATTCAACTTTTAAGTTCCTGTCAGGACCCAAAGTGGATGCTCTGGGCTTTTGCTATCACTGAAACTAGGCATTGACTAGTTGACTGTTTATTTGTTTTGTGGGGTTGATATGTGTGGGCTAGATAAGGGATAAAGATTTGACAAATGAAACAAATCTATGGGATCTGTGATCTATGGATCTTGAACAGATACACAACTGTGTGTTCAGTGGGCATCCGCAGAATATGGAGAAGATATATGACCAGTATATTATCCATGAGCTGTGATATCTTTAGTAGACCTGGACTTACCCTGTCATACTAGATAGTGCTGAGGCCGAACACAACCTGCCTTCTTCCTTTCCCGTAATCTGGGCCTCCTGTTTTAGAGTTATTTTTGATTAGAGAGCATAGTGAATGTATTTGCTTTCACATAAGAAATGTGTAGGGATTTAAAGAAACTCTGGCCAACCTGATATTTGGCTTCTCAGTTGTGAATTTCCAGGCCATAATAACCCTCGCTAGCGTCCTCATGGAACTTTTAGAGCCAGTCACCATGCTCCCTTCCATTCCATCTGAGATGACTCAGGGGTTTTTGGGAATATTACTGATTGTTTTACTGGAGTAGATGATAACCACATAGAGGGGAAGTTGATTAGCATAAGTATTTGTTGGATATTATGTTATAATACAGACTGATTCTCAGTCAAATAAATCATTGAACAGTTTTGTTTTGTTTTCAGTAGGCTTTGCTCTTTCACTTTTTCAATCAATTTGAGAAATATAATGGTAAATAGTGTAATTATACAGAGAAGGATAACAGCGACAGCAAACAGAGAGTATCAGCTATGCCCCGTGCAAGAAATGAGGATGTCCCTCTCTGCATACCTATCAGTAGGACACAGAGAATCCAGCTGTAATATCAGAGAAAATGTGGCAGGTTGGAGCTGAGAAACATTCCCAGTATCAGCAGGACATAGGGGGAGATGTTATTATTTTGCAGTTTGTCACTGTGCCTATCAACAACCCCCCTCCCCATCTGCAAAACTGCCAATGATTAAGAAAAAGATCAGTGATGATTATAATTGTGGTAATGATGAGAAAAGTTTCTGTGGTTTCCCCATTGAGTCTCCCACCTCCACCTCCACCTCCACCTCCACCTCCCCCCCCCCCCCCAACCCTTCCCCTCAAACCCCACCGCTCTCATCCCCGCGGCTGTAAGACTTGCAGAACCAAAAGTTTTTTTCTGGGCCCCCCGTGGGAGGCTCAGTGAGGCCCCTGGCCCTCCCGCCATATGCCATCACGACCACGGGGCACCCTGGCGGCTGCCAGGTGGGTGCATCCAGGTCCCTTCAGCCTCGGTGCACGGCAGACGCAGTCATGCAAGTTGGGCCCCAGTGAAGCGCGCGGTCCCCACTGGTGCCTGGGCTATTTCCTTCCCAGCATGGGGCTGCCACGCTTCGGCTCCACAGGGGAGGGGAGCAGAGGGAGGGAGGGCAGCGGCTGCTGCTGATTTTGCTGATAGTGAGTTTGGGAAGTTTTTGACTGGATGTCTAAAAGTGAAGTAAACCTGGAGTGGCGTGTTCTCTACAAGACATGACAACTGGAGGATGTGATATAATCTGTGAGGGGACTGAAGTTAGTGTATAGGCATCACTTGTGAGATGTGAGAATCACGTGTTAGGCTGGGGACACTTGGTTAGACAAGCTATTGTGACTCAGGCTCAGTCTTAGCTCTGTGTATCATGTGAAAATATAGCACACTGTTTTTTTTTAACACATGGATGATATAGAAATTCCTCCTTTATGTCATTCTCAACCTCAGCCAGTAGAAGAATAAAAAAGAAGGTAGCTTAGTGGAAGACACCATGTTACGGCATCTCCTTTCCCTTCTTCCTTCCTCGGCGCGTGTGTTGGCTTCCATCATCAGTCTGACAGACGAGAGCCAGACGAGAGCCATGCCAGCCACGGTGGCCATGAGTCCTGTCATTTGAGTGGGCGGAGCTAAAAGTCATGTCCTCGGCTCTCACAGGGGGAGTGCTGCGAGGTCATCATAGGGAAATGTCACCTGTCACCACCGGAGAAGATAGTGTCTAGATGGCTGACACACACACACACACACAAACACACACACACACACACACACACACACACAAAAACACACACACACACACAAACACACACACACACATAAACACACACTGCATGATTTTTGTGTACTTCTCTGGTTGGTGCTGGTGTTTGTGGTGCTAAGTGTCATAAAAACATTTCTAAAAACAACCATTCCCTCCATCCCATTCTGAATTTTAAATGTGTGTGGGAACATCTCTGTGCCAAATGTGGAATATGGATCGACACTGACATGAGAGACATAGGAATATATCACTGAGTAAAATTTGACTGTGGAGTAATATCTGACTGCCTCCCCAGTCATTTTAAAGCTAAAATCAGTCTTAACTGGCACAGATGAACGCGGGATGAACTAGAGGGAACGCTAGCGCTCACAATTCATCCTTATCACGGTGTCAGACAGAAAACTGTTATGTGAGGGGGCTATTTGAGGCTGACAGTGGGAAAATGGTGCTTGAATTTCACAGCAACCTAAAAAAAAGAAAAAGAATAGAGCATATGTTATGTTCAGGAACAAAGGTTTCTTGAGGGAAGGATGATCTTTTAGAAATTTGCTCACTGCCTCACTGTGGTATTGGTCGGAGGTTTGTTGTTACAGAACCCTGAACCGGGTATATAGAGTCTGGAGTGTGGCAAGCAATCCTCCCGTAGTCTCTGTATTTTTAAGCTCACTCATAAACGAGCATCGCCTAATACCTTGTGTGTGTGTGTGTGTGTGTGTGTGTGTGTGTGTGCATGAATAATGGTCTATTTTATGGTGTACACAACTGTGTTTGTGTGTGTGTATTTGTGTATGTGTGTGTGTGTGTGTGTGTGTGTGTGTGTGTGTGTGTGTGTGTGTGTGCGTGCGTGAATAATGGTCTATTTAATGGTGTACGTAACTGTGTGTAACCAGCAAGGTGTTTGAGTTTGTCTCCCTCCTGGTGTGTGTGTGTGTGTAGTATGTGCTGAAGTGCAGCAAAGCGCCTCTCTCTACATAGGTGCCGCCGGATGGGTGACTCTCACCGCTATCGTACGTGCATTACACAGATCCTACAGCGACATGGCAACCCGGTGTTGATTGGGGGGCCACTTCACTGCTCGCTGACCTCTGACCCTGCCTTGTCACGTTCGTAAGAGTCGGACATCTGCACAGGCAGATAGAGACTCGCTCAATTTCTTACAAGTCATTCTCTGACTACTGAGGCCCTCTGAGAAGGGCCAAGATAGATAGAAAGAACACAGAGAGAAAGACACAAATAGAGAGAGAGGGGTAAAGAGAGAGAGGGAGAGAGTAAGAGAGAGAGATAGACAGAGAGACAAGACAGACATGCAGAGATAAATACAGAGAGAGAACAGACAGAGATGGAAAAGACAGAAAGAGATAAGGAGAGAGAGGAGAGTATGAGTATGTCAGATTGAGATAAGAGAGAGAGAGAGAGAAGAGAGAAAGAGAGAGAGAGAGAGGGAGAAAGAGAGGAGAGAGAGAGAGAGAGAGAGAGAGAGAGAGAGAGAGAGAGATAAGGATACACTGGTGCCGTGAGGCTGTTGGGAATGATGCTGTTTGTCCAGAATAACATGGCTGATAAACAAATGATGGCGTTTGGGTGGGGAGGGGGAGGGTGTGTGGAGGATGGTAGCTGTGATGGCGATTGGTCAGTGGAGGAGGTGGGGTGGGGGCCTCTCTGTGGTGGTGGTGGTGGGTGGGTGGGTGGGGGGTTTGTAGCATGTGACAGTGATAACACTGGCAGAGATAATGACATTCTAAGTGGCATGCCGATATCCATCACCACAAAGGGACACCGTCACAGCATCCTCACTCTCCCCCTTGACCTGCACACACACACACACACACACACACACACACACACTTCCCCTCTTTGACAGACATGCCGTTCTTATCGTCATATTTCATTGTGGATAAAAATAAACAACGGGCCAGGCCGGCCGGATGTGCTCCCTCACCCCCCTCCTTCAGGGTCGTATCCCGTAGACAAAAGGCATTGAGTGGAATTAAATTAGGCAGCATGTTATTAAATCAAATTCAAATGAATGCACTAATGACTAGCCCCGGTGAGTGGACCCCCGCGCCAGATGCTCGCCAGTGATCCCGGCATCTCCACCGGCGACTAAAAAATGAGCAACCCGATTTCCTCCACAATGCTGTTTGTGTATGTGTGTGTGTGTGCATGCGTGCGTACGTGCGTGCATGTGTGTATGTTTGTGTGTGTATGTGTGTTTGGGGGGGGGGGTTGGGCATCTCCGAGGGCTTACTCACAAAGCGGTTGTAATGAGAAAGCATTTATGGTTGGAAAGGGGCTATGTGGGGTGAAAAACTGATAGAAGAAGAAAAACTGGAGCTGCATTATTTTAATGTGGGCACTTAGCCGATCTGTAGCCCATGGAAGTAAAGAATCAAGCAGCCATAAGCACTCTTTAGATGAGGAATTTGCATGTGTGGCATTAGTGGAAGGATCATTGGAACATGGCAGACTATCGGGAGCGTTGTGAGTGCCACCATCTGTGTTTGTTTATTGCCTCGACATGGGGAGTCAATCTCCATTAATATTAGCATCTGGGATTGTTTCAAGAGTTACGGCTTAAGTGCCCAACTGCTTCTGAGCACGATTGGACCATAGGGCAAAGCGTTAGCAGGCTCCCGCATTGGTGAGATTCAGCATACCAAAAATATCCCCGGGTGGGGGGGTCTTTGATTAGAACTTGCCTCTCAACGATATGACCCACTCGAGGGTTCACGTTCATTTTCATTAGGCACACACACACACACACACAAACACACAGCACATGTATAAATAACGCTAATCAACCAATCATCTTCCTCGCAGGATGACCCAGGTAGCCCAGCCAAGGGCTGCTCTTTCAGAGATAAGCGCAGAATGAAGAGGGATTTTAATGGGGTATTATGGCGCGCACAATGAGTCTCGCTGGCAACAGTGACAGGTCCTCAAGCCTTGCCCAAACGTGCCTCACACTGCATTAGTCCCCACAGCGGGGCATCTCAAAAGACTATTACATAAAAAATGTGTAATCCCCCCACGCATGCATAGCCATCGATACGGACCCGCCCCTGTGGCAGACAGAATTAGATGGGGAACCCTGGAAGTAATCACCATCACCACACCGCACCACATACCCACCCCCAACCCCGCCGCCGGTCGTTTGAAAGAGGGGACAGCAGAGTGCTCCCAGAGGCTTGCTTTCACCCCACTCTGCTGAGGGTCGATGGCGGTCTGGTGGGGGGGGTTGGGGTGCTTGTGACTCAGAGCCTGGCATTCAGATTCCGCTGCCACCGAGCTGAGAGACAGAGAGACAAAAGAAACAGCGACATGAGAGCCTGGTGATTGGCCGAGGGCCGGGAAAGCTGAATTAGACTATGGGGAAAAGTGGTGTGTGTGTGTGTGTGTGTGTGTGTGTGTGTGTGTGGAAAAAAGAGAAAAACCTCACTGATTGTGAGTGACTGATTTCCTTGGACTCAGATCCGACGCACCAATGCCAAGCATTCATCATCATTAACGCCATGGACAGCAAGCAGCAGATGCTAAAGCATAGCGTTACATTGTTGGTGTCTGGCTAGCCATTGGCACAAGGCTGGTGAAAAATGTGCCCATCTCTTCACCTGGACCAAAATTCACTTCCTCCATCTGTATAAGATGGCGACCCATCTGCCTCACTAAG
Organism: Alosa alosa; assembly: GCF_017589495.1. Lineage (NCBI taxonomy): Eukaryota > Metazoa > Chordata > Actinopteri > Clupeiformes > Clupeidae > Alosa > Alosa alosa. Next base: position 17,764,504 of record NC_063202.1, read on the forward strand.
CGTTCTGTCAGTCTCCCATCAAAACCTGTTGAGGGGAAACTCAGTTTTTTTTTCTCACATAGCCTTTTACAGGAATGGATGCCAAAAGAACATTTTAACCGTTCAGCAGATAAGCGAACATTCCAGTGAAAGAATGCATTTATCAACTGTGACAGATTTTAAAATTCCATAAACGGTGTGTGTCTACTGCTGAAAGGTTAGAAGGACACACACACAGCATGTCTTGCATACATGTGCACACACAATAAGAATGTGAGGTTATTTTAATGTAGCATTTCACACATGCATGAGCACAGCATAGCGTGACACAAGAGGTGAGGTCACATGTCGCACATGTGAAGGAGGGACAAAACAGTCGTTATCACTGGGCGGAGCTGGCCATGTGTGTGTTAGGAGACGTACTTGACGTGGACGACAGCATGTGAAACCTTAGCCTTAAGGTACCCCTGTGCTGTGGGGCCGTGGCGCTGACTCCCTCCCTCTCCACAGATACAGTAGTCAAGCAGTCAGGCTCACTGTGTTTCCCTATCAATTAAAGTTAAAAGGCCAGCCATCCATCATGGCTAATACAATGCTATGTTGGAATTGTGTGTGTGTGTGTGTGTGTGTGTGTGTGTGTGTGTGTGTGTGTGTGTGTGTGTGTATGTGTGTGTGTGTGTGTGTGTGTGTGTGAGCACAATGTTAATAAAATTGCATAGAAGGGCCAGTGTGTGAGGCATATAAAACAGCTCAAAGCTCAAGAAACTAATAATTCAAATGGGTTCCAACCTCATGGTTGTCATGATTTAAACATGGGCAGTACAATACTTCCACATGGAAAGCTCTCATGAACTGAGATGCATTAAACTTAATTCCTCAGACCCAAAATAATGACTCGGTAATAGCCCCTATATCTGCACAGATTTCCACTATTTAGCGAGCCTGAATATATTTCTCCCTAATGGAGAGGCTGCGTGTCCCTGCTTTGGATTGCTAATTTATTTGACTTTGGGCAGAGAGAGGGAGAGAGAGAGAGAGATGGAGAGAGAGAGATGGTGTAGGTAGAAAGAGAGAGAGGGGGAAAGAAGGATGGAAAAGACTAAATATAGACAGATAGATAAGGAGAGAGAGAATGTGGATGTGTCAGAGAGACAGAAAAAGAGAGGATGAGGAGACTCTTCGTTAATTCTCCTGCTCTTTAATATTTGCTTGCACATTCTGGAGGTTTGCACGACAGGGTAGTAAAATATTACTTTGCTCTCAGAAGACAAAATATTTTCAGGCGTATTTTTAGGGTGCAGTTGTGAACACAATTTTGTACAATGATTACTGTACCGTGTTTAAGGGTTGTGAAAGATTTGAAATATCACCTCTGAAGTATTTTACAGAAATCCCACTAAATGCTATTTTTTTTTATCATCGTATATTTGTTGACATTGTTTGTACATCTACTGTATGTTGTCTCAACTGTGGGACATACTGCTACAATCAGAGCACATAAGGGATGTCTGCACTGTATGAGTGTGTATAGACATCCATGCACAGCACGCTTAAGTAAGTCTGCATTCTGCCTGTGGCACTCACAGGATGATTGATATTATCATCTACTGTACATAAGTCCCATTATGGGCACATCCAGAAAAGCAAACACGGAAGCGGAATTAATTTCGCTTTTACGGAAAGCTGTGGGGCATAAAAATGATGTCTCCATCCTCTCTCTCTCTCTCTCTCTCTCTCTCTCTCTGTTTTTTTGTTATTCTTTTCCTTGTCCTTGTCCTATCAATTTTTAATGCAGCAGATGTAGTGCTGTTTAGATGCATAATCTCTTCAGGTAATACAGGGCTTTGTGGAGCAGTGTGCCTGTTAGGGTGCCAGGGACTCACCCCCCCGCCACCGTACCTCCCTCCCTCCAATGAGGCAATCTCACAGAAGGGAACGAAAGAGGGGGAGTGAGGGAATGAAAGAAAAATGACAGGGAAAATGCTTCATAATGAGAATGACTTGATGGACCTCTTCCAGTCTTATTCATA
>NC_063202.1:17771512-17806512 GCF_017589495.1 Alosa alosa
CCGTCTTTTGAGGTTCTAATAACTTTGCCTTCTTTTGCGGCTTGGCCTCAGTGGAAATGAGTCTAAAAGCAATTTGGATGTGTCAACCTCGAGAGAGAGCTGATATTGATTCAGCAAGGACTACCACAGGGATCTAAAGGAAAGGGGCAATTTATCCACAAACAAGAATCTCTCTCTCTCTCTCTCTCTCTCTGTCTCTCTCGCTCCCTCTCTCTCACACATACAAATCACATTATTCTAAACTTTTGGCCTAGTTTTTTTTTTTTGGTGCTTTTTCCTGAGCTGTTTCGATTCACTGCTGCTATTGCAGTCTTTACTGTTCAGCAATTCAATATTTTTTTTTTTCTCTTTCTCTACATTTAAAATGTTTGCTGTGAGACACAAAGCGTATTAGCCTTTTCCTCCCCTTGGGTGTTTCCACTGACGAGAGTGAATCTTGATGACGTGTGAGGGGCACAGTCACTCTGACGTTAAAAAACACACCCAGATGATTCAGAGCATGGCCATGCGCACTCTATGTGAGGGATCCAGTCCCAGGATTTTCTCATGTTTGAGGAGATCGAGTTAGAGAAACTTGCTACTTGTGGGATCTAGAGTGAAAGATCTCCTGGTCGTGTGATCTAGTTAAAAGATCTTCAGATTATGGGATCTAGTTTGAAAGACCCGTTTGATGGATCTAGAGTGAAAGATCTCCAATTTGTGGGATCTAGTTCTAGAAGGATCACCTGATTGTGGGAGTTAGAAAGATGTTGTATTTGTGGGGTCTCAAACTCAAATGAGCTGGGGGCCACTTCCGCCAATGTCATCTGATTGGAGGGCCACGTCAGTGTTAAAGAATAATACAAAAAAAGAACGGCTATTTCCTAAAATGCAAGGTTTTTTTTTTTCAAATACTGTATTTTCAAACACAAAACTACAAACAGAAAGTGCAAGTATTTTTATCTATTTTTAGACACCTGTGCTAGCAACCTTAGCTTATAAATAAAATAATGAGAAAATAAATATTAATACAAATTATAAAAACAAACAAAAAAGCATAAAAACAGGTAGGCCTATGTGTGTGTTTCACACCAAAAATATTTTCCTCTCGTAACTTTTTTAAACCTGGCAAACTAGGCATCAGGGTTAAGAAAGCAACACCATTGGATTTTATATCAAATTTTCAAAAGGCCATGGTTTGAAAGTGGTCAGAGATAAAGTCCTACTGTAAATGTAAAAATCTTTGAGTGTAAACAAAAGTTTATGAAGGGGTAAATTTACCCATCTAATTTGCCACTGGATGGCAAGCACCTCAAATGATGCACCTTTCAGTAAATACTGGATGAACATATTTGAGCAGGTTTACTTTCTTTTTTGTCATATTACCCACATAACAAATTAACAGGAAAACACCTACGTTGTACCAACAATAGTAAACTATTACTAGCCTATAACCACAAGGCCTACAATAAAGTATCCTGGTCAAATCAGTTCCTATCGCGGGTGACTTTGTAGTTCTTCAGAGCCCTATTTCTACTACCCCTGCTGTCTGTACCACGTCCATTACGGACACTATCATCACGATTACCACTGCAACCTCCAAGCTATGTTGGGCAGAGGGTCGAAATAAGCATGGTATGCTTAGTGGACACCGTCGTATACATGCAAAGACGCACCTCCATTCACAGACGCACCGTGACTATCACTGTCAATAGACGATCGATCATAATCTCCAAAAGGATATTCTCCTTCAGAATCAGAATAGGTGAATACCCAAGCCTACCCAAGACTTCATCACACGTGAACGTTTTGTGTAGGCTTATTTCTGCTTCAATTTGTGCAAAACTATGGCCTGCATCGCTTCCGCGTCATTACAAATGCACGTCTTCGTGTTTATCGCGTGTAATACAAGTATTTCCTGAAAACTTTGTGCAGCGATTTTGGGTTTGAATCAAGCTTTGGATGTCTAGCAAATAGTGGAGGAGAGTACAAATGAGATTTGTCACCGTACTTGGATCTATCGTCTTTTAACATTATGTTTATTGGTTTTAACAACACAAAACAAACAACATACAACAAAAGAACAAGACTCGGCTCAGACTCAAATATACAGACTTTTCTAATTAATTATATGACGACATAGAATGACAAGATAAAGTAACATGAGATTGGAAATTAAATACAATAAATAAAGGTTTTATCCAGTTTTACATGAATCCTCATATTAGTATGGTTTCAATATTTAACCCCATAAAGGACATGAAAGGTTCCCATGTTCTGCGAAAAATGTTATCTTTATCATGCAAAGAGGATCACATTGTAGTGACATGGATAAAATCCTGTTTATATCTTGCCCCACCATATTCCAAAAATGTTTAATTTTCCAACATGACCACAGGCAATGGGTGAGACTCCCTATCTGTATTTTACACTTAGGACAGTGGGGGGTGAGGTCAGCACTGAACTTATGATGCTGGGAGGGGATAAATGAGCTCTGTACAAAATTTTTAATTGAACTGCTTTAACCCTGTTGCAGATACTCAAGGTCCTTGCATTATTCCATGCCTCATCCCACTCCTCATCTGTAATCTCCACGCCGAGTTCTCCTTCCCATTTACCTTATAAGTGTAAAGTGCCAGTAGTGACATATTCCTTAAGCAGTCTATAAAAGAAACCTATGGAGTGGCCTGTTTGAAGTGAAAAGAGCTGTCACTCTATGCATTAACTGCTTTGGTCAGTAAGAATTGTTGTATCTTTTTTAATGAAATCTCTTAGTTGAAGGTATCGGAAAAAATCCTGTTTAGGAATATCATACTTTTCACTTAACTGACTAAAGGACATCAATGTGTCCAACAAATACATCACCTAGCCTGGAGATCCCTTTAGTATTCCAGATCTGAAAACCAGGATCTGTTATTCCTGGCAAAAAATCTAAGTTATCACATATTGGTGTAAAAACAGAAGTGGATTTATGTCTACCCTCCAATCTTCTAATTACCTTCCAGGCCTTGACAGTATAGACTGTAATTGGATTATGACATGCATTAACTAAAGGTTTTCTTAAAAATAACAGGTTTGCAAGAGGTAGTTTGGACATAGAACTTTCTATATCCAACCATATAGACAAAGGATCTTTGCGTATCCAGTCAGTGATAAAGTGGAGGTGTGCACTAAACTGATATTTCCTAATATCGGGGAGGTCAAGACCACCCTCTGACGATGGAAGGCACATGGTTGCTAAACTGAGGCGGGGCTTCTTCTTTGCCCATATGAAGGAGCTAAACCAACTGTTCAAGCTTTTAAGGGTTTTATGAGACAAAAGAACTGGAATCATCTGAACAGGGTAAAGCAATCTAGGCAAAACATTCATTTTCAGGAGAGCCACACGTCCCAGCCAAGAGATGTATTCCATCTCTCCAGATCCAATCTAATGCGTTCAAACAAAGGGGTGAAATTAGCTTTATACATTTTTATCAAAATCTGGGGTTATATATATCCCTAAATAAACAAAGCCAGATGGGGACCACCTGAAGGGGAATGGACATGGAGTTTTAGGTTGATACTTCAGACTACCCAGGGGCATTGCTTCTGATTTGTCAAAGTTTATTTTATATCCTGAGAAGGCACTGAATTTACTAATAGTGTCAATGAGATTAGGGATAGACACCTCAGGCTTAGTCATAAAGACCAGGACATCATCTGCATGAAGGGTTATCTTATGCTGTCTATTGATCATTGGTAGACCACAGATGTCCTCATTTTTCCTGATTGCCTCTGCCAAGGGTTCTATAACAAGAGCGAACAAAAGAGGGGAAAGGGGGCAGCCCTGTCTGGTGCCTCTCTGTATGCAAAAATTAGGAGATCGCAATCCATTAGTTAGAACAGAGGAGAGAGGATTATTGTAAAGTAATCGAACCCAACTGATACATTTTTCACCTAAGCCAAACTTGTCTAACACATAAAAAAGAAAGGGCCATTCGACACGGTCGAACGCCTTCCACACCATCCATTGACTGTTGATGGAACTTTTGAATAGTGTTCAGCAATCTACGCATGTTATTGCATGAATTTACTACCTTTAATAAAGCCAGTTTGGTCTTCATGAATGAGCACAGGGAGTAAGCCTTCTAATCGTGTAGCCAATATTTTAGAAAGAATCTTTAAATCTACATTTAATGTTGGCCTCCCTCAGAGACGCTGGCAGGATGCCCCTTTCTAAGGAATCCTGTAAGATGTTCAGCAGAGGTTCAGCTAATAGATTCTGGAATTCTTTATAAAACTCACTACTCAGCCCGTCAGGCCCAGGTGCTTTCCCAGAATGCAATGCACTAATAGCGTCCAGTACCTCCTCTCTGGTTATGGGCGCATTAAGTCTGAACTTTTGATCTTCTGCCAGTTTTGGAAGACTGAGAGAGGAGAAAAAGGTATCCATTAAATCTGAGGTATCCTGCTTTAAGTCCAAATGGTAAAGATTTTCATAAAAGCTCCTAAATGTGTCATTTATGGCTACATAGTCAAACATCTGCTCACCTGTATCATCTATAATTGAAGGGATCATTTTAGAATCTGATTTTTTCTTTGTTAGATAAGCCAGATATCGCCCAGCCTTATCACCCTGCTTTCATTATAATCTTTGTTTAGCAAATCTAATTTGGGCCTCTGCGTGTTCTGTTAAAAGGGAATCTAAGGCTGAGCGTAATGCAGAAATTTCTTTAAGTCACTTTGATGAAGGTTTCATAATGTAGTCCCTTTCAGTCATCTTAAGCCTAGATTCCAAAATTTTTCTTTGATCAACCTGCCTGCGCCTCTTACTGGACACATACGATATGATGAGACCTCTAGCAAAGGCTTTAGAGGTTTCCCAAAGAAGTGATGGGTCTTCAGTAGAAGCTGTATTGATAGATAAAAAGGATTGGAATTCTTCTGTGAAATAAGATATAAATTTGTGGTCTGTCAGAATTAAAGGGTTAAACCTCCAATATCTTGTTTGTGGGACTGGATTTCCAACTTGATACTGGATAAAAACAGCAGCATGGTCAGATATAACTGCGCTGCCTATAGAGCTACAAGTAATTGATTGAAATAAAGGTTTAGGAACAAAGAAATAGTCTATCCGTGTATGACATTTATGAACTTTTGAAAAGAAGGTATATTCTCTATCCGCTGGGAGTTGGGCCCTCCATATATCTATGTAATCTAGATCCTCACAAAGGGCATTAATGAATTTAGAATGGTGAGAGGTGGACATTCGCCCTGCAGGATATTTGTCAATACAAGGGTTTAAATGACAGTTAAAATGCTGTAGCTAGAAATTCACTATGGCCAGGTGGGTAGTAAACATTCATAATGGCAATCACTTCTCCATACAATTCACCTTTGATAATGACATACCGTCCTAATTTATCTTTAATGCAGTGTGTGACTTTAAATGGTAAGTTTTTCTGGAACAAAATAGCAACTCCCCTGCTCCTTGATGTAAAGAAGAAAAAAAAATCTGATCATACCCCCCTTGCTGCAACTTTAAATGTTCTATTTCGTTTAAATGGGTCTCTTGCAACATATGAACCTCCCGTTTAAGGTAAGTCAGTACTTTTCGCCGCTTAACAGGTGTATGGATACCATTAACATTCCAAGTACACAATTTAAGTAAAGGCATAGTCATTTTAAATCACAAAATACAACAAATAAAACAAAAATATAATCTGAGCCCACTGCCTGTACATTAAGATATCATTTGAGTAGAATGTAAGCCGAGTACTAAACATCAAACAACTAACGAACAACAAACAAACATATTCCAAACAGCATACTGGCATTAGGCCTAAAACTAAACACTGTCCTTCTCTAATCAAGAGATGTCGAGCAAAGGGGTTCCCTAAAGACAGAAGACAGATCTGAGCTGTAAAGTTCAATATACTCATGTCATCGCGTGGATCTCACATGAAAGCAGTCATCGAGAATAAAAAACAAAAAGGGAAGGGAAAAAATAATAGTATAGAAAATAAAGAGGCAGGAAATTCTTGAGGCTTAGGAGCCACCATCACCACTGGTCAGATCGAGGGAGTCGATGTACTACTTCTCCACCATATCCGGATCTTGTAATAGTTTCGTTGAGCCACGGAAGGTGACTCTTAACGATGCTGGGTAGATTTGAGAGGATGTAGCTCCGATGGCTTTCAGACGTTTCTTCACCCCGTCAAATCTTTTACGTTTGCGGAGAACGGCAGCTGAGAAGTCTTGGAAGATCATCACGGTGGAATTATCGTGTTTCAAAACTTGATTTTTAGTCCCGATGTTCCACGAGGCACTCATCACCCTTTGCTTATCCTGATAATTATGGAATCTCACCCAGATCGATCGTGGTTTCTGGGCGGTGGGGGAGGGCAAGGGTGCTAGGGAGCGATGTGCTCTTTCCAGCTTAATCCTGCCTGTTTTAGTTTCGATGTTCAAGATTGTAGGTAGCCAGGATTCAAAAAAACGTGTTGGGTTATCACCCTCCACACCCTCTGGTAGTCCAACAATGCGTGTATTTTTCCTCCGACCTCTATTCTCCAAATCATCGACATGTTCGCTTAAATCCGCCACCTGTTGTTCTAGCTTCTTAACAGTGCCTTCATCTTGCTATTGGGCCCACAGAATCCTCCAAAGCAGACACTCTGCCCTCCACCTCTGTAATGCGTTCACCATGACTGTCCAGCTCCTCACGATGTGCTTGCAGTAAATGTAACAGCGGATTTAACTTCTCGTCAATAATCTTTGAGATGTTAGCAGTAATTTCTGTGATCATCTCCCGTTGTGCGGGTGCTAGCAAGTTATCTTCGCTAGCCTCACTGTCCTGCTGTGTTGCTTCTTCTGGAGTGTTCTGGTTTGCCTTCTTTTTGCGTGACATGATATCCGCCTGCCTCAAAAAGTAGGCATTTATACTCATTATATGTTAGCCTACTACAGAGCTGTAAGAGTCCACAAAACTATTTCCTTACAGGCAAAAATGATACATTTAACGAAATAGCGCACCAGCTCAGCATGACAACCTTTCCTCAAGCCGCCATCTTGAGAAACCCTCTCTATCGTCTATTTTAATCAGTATCGTTTGTCGCAATTAAAAATACCCTCAATGGCCGGATTACATTATTATTTTGACATAGGTCGCGGGCCGGAATTGGGCCGGACACGTGCCGGATTTGGCCCGCGGGCCGGGAGTTTGAGACCCCTGATCTAGAGGGATCCAGTCATTGTATTGTTGAAAGGAGGGATCCTGTGTTTGCATGTGAACGACACTAAGTGAGAGTCTCTCTGATGACCTTCAGATGACTTCCTGGTGACTAGAGGAGATCAAGCCCTCCTTAGCCGTAGCTCAGCACCTGAGAGATCTGGAGAGAGGAGGAGGAGGAGGGCACCATGGGAAAGAGAGATTCTCTTTGATTCCTGGAGAGCTCCAGTGTGGAAGCATGAGTGTGAACTTCTATGCCAGACAATGTGTGTGTGAAGGGAGAGAGAGAGACAGACAGAGAGAGAGAGAGAGAGAGAGGAAGTCTTCAATCTCATTCTAAGTTCTGGCTGTTTCCCTGACATCTGGAAGGAAGGAATTATCACCCCAATTCATAAAAGTGGAGACAAATTGGACCCAAACAATTACAGAGGTATCTGTGTGAGCAGTAATCTGGGGAAGGCATTTAGTTGCATTTTGAATGACAGAATTCAAACCTTCCTTATCGAACACAATACTCTGAGTAAAAATCAAATTGGCTTTCTCCCAAATCACCGCACAACAGATCACATTTACACCCTACATCCTCTTCAATAAACTATCAATAAACATGTAAAAGACACACAAAAAATATTTACCTGCATTATTGACTTCAAAAATGTCATGACATGATCAAGTCAATGTATTCAAACAATAAATGCAGAGTGAAAATTGGCAAAAAACAAACAGAGCTCTTCCCACAGAGACGTGGTGTAAGGCAGGGCTGCAGTCTGAGTCCAACTCTGTTCAACATCTACATCAATGAACTAGTGGTAACTGACAGTAAATCTTTCAAAGACAAAAATCATGATTTTCCAGAAGAAACACAGATGTCAGGAACACAGACACATGATCACCCTAGGTAGCACCGTCTTAGAGCACACAATGCAGTATACTTACTGTACCTCTGTCTGGTCATTACTGCATCAGGACGTTTCAGCATGTGAATGCACTAAAAGAAAAAGCCCTATATGCTATAAAATCCAAATTTTACAATATAAATATACCAGTCAGTATCTGGTGCAAACTATTTGACAGTATAATACAGCCTATTGCGCTATATGGAAGTGAGGTTTGGGGTCCACTCAGTATGCAGAGCTACACTACAGGGGACAAGCATCCTACAGAAGCCCTACAGTACATGCCGAATTCTGCCAAACTGTATTAAAAGTTCAAACTAAAACACCCAACGACGCATGTAGAGCAGAATTAGGCCCTTACCCATTGGCTATATCTATTCAAAAACTAACCTGAAATCTAGTCCCAAAAACTCTCCAGTTTATGGCATTAAAAACCCAGGAACTGAACCCAGAAAAGAGTCCCCTGTGCCAGCTGGTACTGAAGTTCACTAATTCAGTAACAACAACTAATGCACTATATGCTCAGACCAGTTCTGCTTCCAAACTACACATTTGTGTCAATAAAAAGCAAAAGAAGGTTATTTGGAACATTGGAGAAACCAAACTACAAGCCAAAGTAGGATGAAATTCTATCTAACCCTAAAAAGAGATTATCAATTAGCAGAGTATCTCATCTCTGTCAGAGATACAAAGCAGAGGCAAATCCTGACCAAGTATAGGCTCAGTGACCACACCCTTGCAGTGGAAACTGGTAGGCATAGAAAGACCTGAATGCCAAAAGAAGAAAGAACATGTGGTCAGACAGGAAAGGTTGAGAAAGAGGAACACTTTCTTCTATACTGTGAAAAGTATGAAGAATTAAGACAACCCTTTTTCCATAAATGTAAAACCACCTACCCAAATGTATGAAAAAATGGCCATCCTCTCAGGAGAGGGTCCTTCAGCTGCCTTGGCAGCAAAATATATACCATTATGCCATAACCTGAGGGACACTAGTGTAAACATATATTTTTTTTAAATTTTATCTTTTATTTGTTTAGTCTACATGTATGATCTATGTGTATGTGTGTGTGTGTGTGTGTGGGGTATTGTATTGTTTTTTGTCTTTCTATCTATCTATCTATCATTTTTTTATTTTTTTTATTTTTTTTACCTTAGGTCATTCTTTTGTTTATTGCACTTTATTGTGAAGCACTTTTGTGCGGCTCAGACTTCTGCAAATGTGCTATAGAAATAAAATTTGACTTGACTTGACTTGACTTGACTTATGATGCTCCCAACCATGCTTTCTTATGATGCTCCCAACCATGCTTTCTTATGATGCTCCCAACCATGCTTTCTTATTGTCTCTCCTACCATGCTTTCTTATTGTCTCTCCTACCTTGCTTTCTTATTGTCTCTCCTACCATGCTTTCTTATTGTCTCTCCTACCTTGCTTTCTTATTGTCTCTCTTACCTTGCTCTTTCTCTCCTGTCTGTTGCCCTCTTTCTTACCCATCAATTAAATTTCAATTCAGTTCAATTCAATTCAATGAGCTTTATTGGCATGACTAAGATTTATAATGTTGCCAAAGCAGTAATTACATGAAGAGAAGAAAACAATTAGCAATTAATAGTAATGATAACAACATGGACTATGGAGAATAATAATAATAAAACATTAGAACATACACAGCCTATACCATCTCTCTCTGTCTAGTCTTGCACACCCTTAAGTTTTTATCTCTCTGTCTCTCTGCCTCACTCTCTCTCTCACCCAAATGTCCTCATTTCTTTGTACTGTTCCTTGTTCTCTGTTTGTCCCTGTGTTATTCCTTTCCTTTCTTTCTTCTTGTTTCTTTTGGTTGGTTGCAGTTTTAAAGATGTAATGGAATAATGTACATCTATACACATCTATATACATCTATACATATATTGTTGTAATAAAGAGTTAATAAGTCATTAATTTATTGTGTGGCCCCCCATGAACGGTATTCATGTCATAATGATCCTACACTTCCAATTTCGTTTCTTTTGGTTGGTTGCCGTTTTAAAGATGTAATGGAATACTGTACATCTATACACATCTATATACATCTATACATATATTGTTGTAATAAAGAGTTTGTTAAAATTCAGATTGTCTCTCATCCTTGTGCAGAATGACACGTGGGGCCAGCAGTACTCGTACGCACTCTTCAAAGCCATGAGCCACATGCTGTGCATTGGGTACGGCATGTACCCGCCGGTGGGCATGACGGACGTGTGGCTGACCATCCTCAGCATGATCGTGGGCGCCACCTGCTACGCCATGTTTGTGGGCCACGCCACCGCTCTCATCCAGTCCCTGGACTCTTCACGCAGGCAGTACCAGGAGAAGGTGAGAGTGTGTGATTGTGCGTGTATGTGTGTCTATGTGAGTGTGTGTGTGTGTGTGTGTGTGTGTGTGTGTGTGTGTCAACGTGAGTGTGTTTGTGTGTGTGTGTGTGTCAATGTGTGTGTGTGTGTGTGTGTGTGTGCGCGCCCGCGTGTGTGTGTGTGTGTATGTGTAAGAGTGAGTGACAGCGAGGTAGAGAGCGAAAAGGCCCTCTATTTCCTTGTTCAGTGCCTGTGGGCAAAAGCACTCCTCTGATGCCATGATGGTGAATTAGAAAAGTTCTGGAAAAGCAGAGAAAAGTGTGTGTGTGTGTGTGTGTGTGTGTGTGTGTGTGTGTGTGTGTGTTTCTGTGTTCTGTGTACAGCGTGGAACATAGTGATAGAGAGAGAGATGGGCAGAGAAAGAGACAGAAGGACAAACAGAAGTAAAAAAACAAGGCTAGGATTAGTTTTTTCCATCAAGTCTTTTTTCCCTCAAAAGTATTGAGGCGGGAGAAGACTGCTTCGCTGCGGAGCTCAGAGAGGCCGAGAAGAGAGAAGAGAGAAAAAGAGAGAAGAGAGTGAGAGAAGAGAGAAGAGAGAAAATACGCACAAACCAACAAGCAAACAAGCAAACTGCCATTTAGTGTTAAGGACTACAAGGTGAACAATGGCTCTCTGTGTGTGTTTGTGTGTGTGTGTTTTCTGAGTCTTTCTTATGTGTGCGTGTTTTTTTTTTCTGTTTGTAAGAAGTAGGTTAAATGGCTGCCGCAGGTGGACTCACCTCAAATCACCCCTTAAAAATCGCAGAGCTATCACATGAATACCCCCACACACACACACACCCCTCCTCCCCCTTCCCTACACAAACACACAAAACTTTGGGGTGAGTTTGCAACCTTGCAGGACCCAGACCTAGATTCCCTAATTTTCTGCAGAATGAGAAATGAGAGGGCGGGAAAGAGCAGGAAAACTCTCAAATGCACACACACACACACACACACACACACAAGCAGACAGGCAGACAGGCAGACACACACAGCCCTGATTGAGTAGTCTCTGTTGCCCTGCACTTCCTGTGAAAAGATGGAATGTAGACTAAAAAGACTAGTCAAAGAAATAAAGGAAAGAGAGAGAGAGAGGAAGAGAGAGAGAGAGACGCAGAGTTGTTATTTGGCAAGATTTATAAGAAACACTCATAAGAAACAGTTAGCGTGCGGCCTCAAACCTTACTAAGGTACAAAAATTCAATAATTCAGTGTGTAAAAAAGCACGGAACTACCAAATACTGTAGCAAAACGATATTTGACTACATTTGTTGTAGATGAATATATTCATTTTAAAGATTAATTATATGCTAGTTTGCTAGTGCTGTTTGTACATGCTGTTCAGTTATTAACCAAAAGGGAAAAAATGTAAATGTTCCAGTCAGAAGCAGGGATGCCTGAGGATGTGTGTGTGTGTGTGTGTGTGTGTGTGTGTGTGTGTGTGTGTGTGTGTGTGTGTGTGTGTGTGTGTGTGTGTGTGTATGTGTGTGTGTGTGACTAATCCCGACATGTCCCATTCCTTTTAGATGATTTTAGTGTTGCAGAAAATCCCACAACTCTCCGTTTCTCTCTCCATCTCTCTTATTCCCTATTCATCCCTCCCTCTCTGTCTGTCCATCTCTCTTCACCTCTCCATCTCCCCCCCTTTCTCTCTCTCTCTTCATTGCTCTAGTTCATCTTCACCTCTCCATCTCTCCCCCCTCTCTCTCTCTTCATTGCTCTAGTTCATCTTCACCTCTCCATCTCCCCCCCTCTCTCTCTCTCTTCATTGCTCTAGTTCATCTTCACCTCTCCATTTCCCCCTCTCTCTCTCTTCATTGCTCTAGTTCATCTTCACCTCTCCCTCCTCCTTCCTCTCTGCGGTCCTCTCCTTCGTCTAGTCGTCTGTCTGCTGGCCTGTTTAACTGGGCGCAGGTATGACGGCAGCTGGAGCACTTCTCCCTATGGAGCTGCCTCCAAGGCCGCGCCATCCTTCCAGGCAGACGGGAATGGGGGTCGTGGCATTCTTCTTGAGTGGAGGATGCTATTCCATCCCTTTCAAGCAGGAGCGTTATGCCATTCCCCCAAAGGCCGGGAGGAGGGTTGTCGCTCCATCTTTCTCGGATGTTGAGGTTGAGGTGGTGGTGGTGGGGGCGGGGGGGGGGGTGCTGCTGTGTAACTGTGTCCCATGGCAACGAGGTCTAACTGTGCCATTTGTTTCCTTGGCAGCCCGCGGCCAGCGTTGGCTGGCAGGCTGGGCTATTAGCAGAATAAATTGCGATTAATTTTTAAGGATGTGGGTTTTCCATTTCTCTTTGAATATGTCTGCATGGTGATTAATACTTAGCTCTCTCTCTCTCTCTCTCTCTCTCTCTCTCTCTCTCTCTCTCTCTCCCCTCTTCCTCTTCTTCGTTTTCTTCTTCCCCTCTTTCCCTTCATTCTCGCCCTCTTACAGAAATGTGTTCTTTTTCTTTTTTTATGTAGGCAGTGTCTTTTTCTCTCTTCCCCCTTGTCTTTTCCTTGCCTTTGCTCATCCGAGCACTGAGCTTGCTAAGCTCTCTCCGTCTATCTATAGCTGTAGACAGAGCAACCAGCTTTCCCACTTAACACAGAGGCCTTTGCTTCTCCACTTTCTCTCATTTGTCTTCACTTCTCTCTCTCTCTCTCTCACTCACTCTCTATCCCTTTCTCTTTCCCTCACTTTCTGTCTTTCACAATTCCTCTGTTGCTCTCTCTCCCTCTCTCTTGTTCTTTCTGCCCCCCCCCCACCGTCTCTCTCTCTCTCTCTCTCCTTCCCTGCACTCTCTGAGGAATAGTTGTGGCTTCAGCTTAAGACAGTTTCCTCCACTTCCCCCATCTTCCTCGTCATCTTCCTCTTCCTTGTCATCCTCTGCCCACTTTCTGGAAACAGTTTACCTTTTTTCTGAGTGGCACTGTGCCATTAAGGTTTATACATTGTTTTTGCAACATTTCTTCAGCTATCAGGTTAATACAAGGTGGCAGGCTACAGGGTATACATGGAAATGTATTTATTTTCTTCATTGCTTTTTAATTGGCATACAACACTGTCATGCGGTTTATACATGGTGCGACTAATACACTGGAAATGACTGTATGCGTTGCATGTGCGCTTTTCACTCTGTAGGAGCATACACTGTTACGGCCAGCCTGTTGGAGTGACTGTTGTATGTAGGGGCCCAACACTCGGGCGTTGGTGGGAGTTACTAAACCTCCTCTCCCCCTCTCCCTCTCTCCCTGTGTGCCCAAATGGCAGGTTAATGCAGGCATCTAATCCCCAGGAGTGGGGACATGCAGCCCTGGCCCACTGGCCCACTTGTGTTAGCTGTGTTAACGGCAGGATGGGACTAGCGCATCTGTCTCCCCTCCTGGGACCTGACTCACAGGCAGAGGACACAGCAGCTAAAATGCCACGAGCTGACCACAAAAATCCCCTTTTAAACACACACACACACACACACACACACACACACACACACACACACACACACACACATCCACAATGATAAATGACCAGGCCTGTTAATCGCACAAGCCCACTGGCCTACTCGTTTTAGAGCCAGGCGGCCATCTTGTTTTTGAAGCTAACATTTGCTCATTAGAGAGTAGGGGATTTTGTTGTTGGTTTTTTGTTCCCTGTCACGGTGGGTGATTTGGCTGTTGTGATCATGGCTTAAAGAGGCCCTCAAGGCCCTTTCACCTCCAGATGTAGGCTAGGTTAGGAATTGAGCTTAGCTGTGTGGTAGGGGAGGTTTGTGGGTGGTGGATGAGAGTGTGAGGTCAGGACAGTGCAGACATGGAGGAGTGCGCACAGACATGTTAGTACACATAAACACAGACATACACACGCACACACAGACACAACACATACACAAACATACAGTATAAGTATATACTCTTTTGATCCCGTGAGGGAAATTTGGTCTCTGCATTTATCCCAATCCGTGAATTAGTGAAACACACTCAGCACACAGTGAGGTGAAGCACACACTAATCTCGGCGCAGTGAGCTGCCTGCAACAACAGCAGTGAAGGGTTAGGTGCCTTGCTCAAGGGCACTTCAGTGTTCGTGTCTACTGGTCGGGGTTCGAACCGGCAACCCTCCGGTTACAAGTCTGAAATGCTAACCAGTGGGCCACAGCCAGGGGCGGAATGGGGCACTAAACCCACCCCCAATTTAAAATACTAATAGGCTATGTATAGGCTACATTTGGAGAAAGGAACTATGGATAGTGCTAATGCAATACAACAAGCCAATCAACCACAAACCAGGCACTTTTTAATAAATGTGTAAGGAACTAGATAAAGTGCAGTTAAAAACAGCTTTGTGGGTGGATGGAAATTTCAAGCATCATGCAAGGACATGTATCTGGCTATCATAGCACTCCAATAGTTGCCTGTATAAATTTAAAAAAGGCCTAGCCTACAGACAATGCCAACCTAATAACACAGGTAAATACATGAATGACATATAGACAGTGACCGAGTGGTATAAATATTGGTTGGACTTTCCAAACCTCTGAAGTGTAGATAGCGGAAAATTCTTACTGCATTTATCACGTCGATGGCCGCGTACGCCTCACGGCCGCGATAACAGCTCTATGGGCCGTCCCCCGCATCACAAGACACTCCTCCGGGCCGACCGAAAAACTCCCCTCCCGTCTCCGATTGCCATTCCGCCTCTGGCCACGGCCATGTGCTGAGACTCTCTCTCTCTCTCACACACACATGCACACACACACAGTAACAGCCACACACACACAAATACAAACACACTCATCTACAGTGTTGACTCCCACCAACCCACATCAATTAGCCTCAGAGCACCACTTCCATTATGAGCGAGTGAACGGTATCTGGATGGGCAAAGACAAGGACCCTGGTGGATGGGAGAGAAGAGGAAGAAAGAAACATTGAGAGAGAGAGAGAGAGAGAGAGAGAGAAAGAGAGAGAGAGAGAAAGAGAGAGAGAGAGAGAGAGAGAAAGCAAGAAAGAATTAGATGGATAGAAGGACAGAAACGAGGGAGAAGTCTGATAAGTCTGAGAAAGGGTGAGGATGAGAAAAGGAAAGAGATTGATAGAGAGAAAGAGAGAGAGAGCGCATAATGGGGAGGATAGAGGGCCATCTGCTAATGTGGCACAGTGACAATGCGTAGGTGACATACGGGTGACAGTTTAAATCAGCCGAAAAAAACAATCTTGAACTACCCCCCTCCCACACACACCCCTCCCCACCGTCCCAGGAGAGGGAGAGGGAAGAGGAGTGCATCTGTGAGGAAAGTTCAGAAAGATTATGCCACTGCCAGCTCCTCTGAAGAGAAAAAGGGAATAAAGGAAAGAAATGAAGGAAGAGGGGAAAAATAGAAAGAGGAGTGGAAAAAAAGAGGAAGAGAAAAAAAGGGAGAAATGTTTGCAGTGCTCACAAAGACGAGGGGAAATTATCATCAGAAAGCCCGAGTGTAATCTGCTGTGAATAGAGAATTCTATTACAATGTGGAGCCGCGTGATAAAGAGCTGGCTGTCAGAAGCAAGCACGCTGGCTTAAATTAGCTCTTGTAAGGAACGAGGAAGTCTTCTAACGCTGAGTGGGGATGGAAGTGGATAGACGCCGGAGCGAGGTTCACTCCACACGGCCCAAACGCCCCGACGTCATACTGTGCTGCGGCGCGCGATACCCCACGCCATGGCTGACGTGTTTCGCCCAGCAATTAGGGTCAGGCTGTACACTCCAGAGTCAAGTGGGATTGGATCAGGCAATGTGAGAAAAAGGATGAGAGAAAGAGAGAAGTATAGCTACCGATGACGATACCCTGGTGCTATGAGTATTCTTTGTGTGCCGGTTTAGATCTCGTTTACTTGTTTGTTTTGTTGTCGTTTTGTTGTTGTTGTTGTTGTTGATTGTAATATAATGCTTTTTTGAGAAGAATGGCATGACAAGGGAAAAAGAGATGAGGAAAATCGTGATATAGCTATGAAGAGACGCTGTGCACTCTGAACACGTTATGTTTATCATGTTGTTGTTGTTGTTGTTGATGTTTTGAAGCCTTCATCCTGGTTCATTTGGATGGTTGCCTGGGGGTGAGAGCAGCCCAGGTGCTTTTACAGACTGTCCTCACTGGGCCTGAGCAACCTTCACCTCCCCTTTTTTTCTCTCTCTCCCTCTCTCCTTCTATTCTTCCCTCTGACTCTATCATTCCCCCCTCCCTTTCCATCTCTCCATCCCTCTGATCCTGAGCAAGTGTCACCCCTCCCTCTGACTTTTCCTCTGTCTCTCTTTTTCTCTACTCTTCACCTCTATCCATTTTTCTCCCTCCCATGTTCCCCTTAGCATGTTCTTACATACCCTACCTTGACCTTGACCTCTTTATTTATCTCTCCATCTCCATCTCTTTCCCGTGTTTCTCCCTGAACTTGTCCTAAACTATCATGTTCAACTGCCTCCATTTCTCTTTTCTCTATCCCCTTCCTTTTATTATTTTCCTCACTCTATACCTCTCTCTCAATCTACATTGCTCCCCTATTCCCCCTCTCTCTCTCATTCTACTGTATCCTTCCTTCCTCTCTCTCCCTTCACCTCTCTCTCTATCTATCCCTCTTCCTCCTCCCTCTCCCCCTCTGTCTTCCTTCACTTCTCTCGTTCATTCTCCACCCCATTTTTCATGTGCCAACCTACTGTATTTGGAGGTGTGAGTGTTCTGAGGACATTTGCCAATTTCCCAGTGGAATCCTCGACCTCCTTACAGGCGTGTCCAGACCTGTGCCGCACAAACAGAATTACATCCACCAGATTGGGGGCAGAGTTGCCATGTCCTTTTTCCCCATCATAATTGCACACTTGCCTGCCTGCCAGCCTGCCTGTCTAGTGTGTCTGTCTCCTCTCTCTCTCTCTCACACACACACACACATCTGCACTTACACACTTGCAGTGGAAGAGAGTAGACGTAACCACTTATTTGTCTAACGACGCAATGTTATGAAATCAGGAGGAAACATCATAGAGAGTGAGAGAGATTGAGAGAGAGGGAGGAGTAAGGGTGAAAGAGAGTGAGAAGGACCTCAGATCTGACACCTCTGGTGAGTGTGCAGTCTTCCCCTCTCCGTCATCATGATGTTCCTCTAATGTTAGCTGACTCGCTTGTTTAGAGACATGCATACTATGAAGAAAGCATGTATGCACAACACACACACAGACACACACACATACTGTCACACACACAAATACACTTTCTCTCACACACATAAAGGCATACGCACATGAACAAACACAAACACAAACACACCCACATACATACACACACACACATTCACACAAATAACACACACTAACACGCGCACACACACACACAGAGGCATACACACAGACAGACAGACAGACACACACTCACACACACACACACACACACATGCACACACACACACACACACACACACACACACACACACACACACACAGAACCATGCTGTTCTCTGCTCCATGGGAGAGTGCAAACGCTGAGTCACCGGCCAGACGCCTTCGCATCTCTCTGGTGTCCGGCGCACCGCGTCATCGGGCTTATGGAGGTCACTGTTTCTCTCCCGCTCTGACACTGGCCTAATGGCGCACACCGTGACCCAGCCTCCGCCGGACCCTGGCTGCAAAAAGAAAAGAGCTTTCAACTGTGTGCAGCAGAGAAAAAGAGAGAGAGAAAGAGAAAGAGAGAGAGAAAGAGAGAGAGAGAGAGAAAGAGAGAGAGAAAGAGAAAGAGAGAGAGAGAGAGAAAGAGAGAAAGAGAGAGAGACAGGGAAAGAAAAGTAGCAGATTTTCTGATGTCATAGTCAAGACACTGACTAAGACTAAGGCCTTAGTAGTCCCAGAATTATTGCTACATAACATCTGGTGCAGAGCTTGAGCTACATTCAAGTGTCTATGTTTTATCGAGTTGAAGGAAGATAGTATTTAGCAGGGATCGTTCAGGGTGGCAAGTCAACACTTTTCATAGGATTGTGTGTAGATAGCACGAATGGTCTATGCAGTATAAGAATGGCGATAAAAGATGTGACATGAAAATACACGCACAAGAGAGATGATGTCAACAGGTTTGAGTATCCCGTGTGCAATATTTTTTTTTTTATTTGTTCATTTGCTGTGGTGTACCCAACGGAGCTGCAGAGAGAAAACAGGGGAATCCCATGAGGTCGGCCTGTTGCATAAGCAGCGTGCTGCAACACGCCAGCCCTGAGTGGCTTTAGCCGTTAATGTCATTGGTGCAGGGCAGCCCCTCCCCTGTAGAGCTCTAATTAACACTTGGCAATTAAGCAGAGCTCCTCATGGGATTGATTTATGGCAGTCCTAAAGCTGATTACTCCAAGGTGATGACCATGTTCGAAAACCCTTCTTTCCTTCTCTTCTTCCGCCTCTTCTCTCTCTCTCTCTCTCTCTCTCTCTCTCTCTCACACACCTTCTCTTCTCCCCTCTCCTTCTTTCTCTCCCTCCCTCCATCCTCTCTCTCTCTCTCCTGTCTCTTTCTGCTGTCTGCTCTCGGTATCTGCCCCCCCCACCCGACACACACACACTTTGTTTGATTCCCTCTCTCCACTCCTGATTCCCTAATCAAATAACCCAATGAGATACTCTCCTCCTCACATCCTTGCCAGAAGTGCTTCAGACACTTTTACAAAAACACCCCGCTATGTTGCAGCTTGACTGCATTAAGGCAGGGCTGGTTTGGGGCGACGGACCATGTTTCCAATACAATCAACCCGGGACATTTCCGCCGACAACTTGAGCTGCTTTGAATCCTGACTCAGGCACAGAAGTTGGAGAGTTTCTTATTAGCCGCTGCCTGGCTGATGGCAGTAAGCTGAAGGGTGTTAGATGCTGTTATCCACAGCTAAAGAGAACTTTCTGCTGAGTGGCTTCCGCCTGAAATTTGTTCCCCTCGTGTGAACTCTATCACCTCCTCGGGAGATCATCAAACCCGGCTCATCAAACCGGGCTGACATTTTTATTTAATTCTGAGAGAGGTAGAGGAAGAGGCAGAAGAAAAGAAAGAAAGATGAATGAATGAATGAATTTGGGGCAGCCGTGGCCTACTGGTTAGCGCTTCGGACTTACTGGAACCGGTTAGCGATTCGGACTTACCGTAACCGTAACCGTAAACGGAGGGTTGCCGGTTCGAACCCCGACCAGTAGGCATGGCTGAAGTGCCCTTGAGCAAGGCACCTGACCCCTCACTGCTCCCCGAGCGCCGCTGTTGTTGCAGGCAGCTCACTGCGCCGGGATTAGTGTGTGCTTCACCTCACTGTGTGTTCACTGTGTGCTGAGTGTGTTTCACTAATTCACGGATTGGGATAAATGCAGAGACCAGTTTGTGTGAACATTCAGTTAATACTTTTATAAGACATGTAAGTTACAAATCAATGCCAAAATGGCTGTATTTTACGCTAAATGCTATCAAAATTGTTTTCCTGTGATACTTCGGAAATGGTCTCGTACACTGCTGCATGACTGCCTGATTGGAATGCAAACCGGAAGCTTCTGAGCTGAGCTAGGATGGATTTGATGGATCTGAGGGCACTTGATGTAAATGCTCCAAAGGATGTTTTTAGCACGGGTAGGATACTAATCTACCTGCATGCACTGGCTAGAAAAGAATGTGCTATGCCCGGCGATGGTATGGCTACCTTACTATAGGTGCATCGGGCTTTTATGTAATGCAAATGAATGCAAGTGAATAGGAGCATGCTACTGCGCAGGTTACCCCTTGCCAGTCGGGGTTATATCTGTTCAGGTCAGTGGAGGAAAGCCTTGAAGCAGTAACTCTGGGAGTGTTTGGCTCCAGCCAGGAAGAAGTGCTGTACTCGACTGGGACGTGATTGGGCGATCAAATCAAATCTCTGTCAGTGGCTCGCGTGTCACGGAGAGAGGGGAGAGAAAAGAAGATGCCCAGAGGAGATTTTCTGCCAGGGAGACAGCAGCCAGCCTCCTGCTGAGGTCAGCGAACAGCCTCTGCCCCCCCAACCCCCCTCGCCGTGACTCACTACAACTTCGCGCTCGCTCCTAAAACTCAACAGCAAACACAGTTTGACTATCTATTGTCCTTGGAAGTCTTAACAGACTGACCTCTAAAAGGTGCAGCCCTTGATTATAATCGGTCACATGTTTTTTGTGAATTGTGTGTGTGTGTGTGTGTGTGTGTGTGTGTGTGAGTGAGTGTGCATCGAGTGTGTGTATGTCTGTTGAGTGTGTGTGTGTGTGTGTGTGTTTGTGCACCCCTGGCTCTGTAAATGGGAAACAAACATAGTGGCACAGACCAGTTCATACACAAGGGAGGCGGATAATTTGTTTTGCTGCTGAGCTCAAATATCAACAACCTTTTTTGCTAGAATTGATGGCTACACCTTTAAAGAACTCACGAGAGCATCTTACAGTATCCTCTGTGATTTGTGTTTGAGGGTTGCTTTTTCTACTGGCCTGACAAACCCTCCTGGGTGTCTTATTTTTGGTTTGTTGTTCTCCCATACCCTCTGGCATGGGGCTGTTTTTTATTCCTCTGTTTGCAGCACTGCTGTAGCCACTCCAACCAAGCCCGTCATTTTGCAGATTATCAGCTCTCAATAACTCTGTAATCAGGGGCTCCCTCCAAATCCAAACACCCAAGCTGCTTTAAGACCATGTCAAAAATATGCAAGCAGCAGTCAGAAGATGGTGTGAGGATACGTATATGTGTGTGTGTGTGTGTGTGTGTGTGTGTGTGTGTGTGTGTTTGTAAGAGAGAGAGAGAGAGAAAGAGGTAAAGAGATATGCTGAAGACTGAAGGTGGTTTCTTCTGCGACACCCGCTGAATGAAAGCAAATATTCAAAGCAATAATTAGCAAAGTGTGTTCTTTGTCAAACCTCTCTGTCACTCTCACATAGAGGGGATAGGATGTGTGAGAGAGAGAGAGAGAGGAAGGGAGGGGAGAGAGGTGGTGAAGGAAAAATAAATGTTTAGAAATTATAATTAAGTGCCTGACATCTCTTTTGGCACATAAATTATTCATGAATTATTTGGGTATGAATTTGCATCAAGCGATAGAGAGAGAGAGTGAATAAGAGAGAGAGAGGAGAAAGGAGGGAGAGAGGTACACGAGAGAGGCTGGTGCTGCTGGTGCTAATAAGGCAAAGATAGACAGATATAAGAGAGAGAGAGAGGAGGGCAGAATGATTGACATTTGGAGAGAGCATATGGTGGGTTAAATCGGATGAAATAAAGGAATAGAGAGAGGTAGGAGGTAGGAGGAAATGCATGGAAAGCAGTATTGAAAACAGTTCTATCATGATGGTTAGCTCTCAAGATCTTGGTATGGAGTGCTGAATTGACTGTCACTTCCACCAGACAAAAGGGAAGTTCTCTGAGAGTTGGTCACTTGCTTAATCACTGACTATGATGATGATGATGAAGAGGAGAAAGATGATGATGACTACAGCGATGATGATGATGATGATGATGATGATGATGATAATGACAGTGATGATGATTCCTCTTAGTGAAGGTTGCAGAGGTGGACAGGGATAGCAGCTGTGTGCTAGATGTTATCTACCACATGGCTTGCTGATCCGCTACGGTAATCCTTCCCCCTAGGACGTGTTTCCTAAGACAAGGTTCCTCCCCACTCCCAATCACAGAGAAAAAAAGAGAGAGAGAGAGAACAACAGAAAAAGAGAGACAGAGAGAGAGAGAGAGAGAGAAAAAGAGCAGCAAGGTGATTAATCAGAGCCAAATCCCTGGCGAGGTAGTGAAAGAACGTGGGAGCAAGCGGGAGTCGACTCGTACTCGAGGTGAGGCGAGCTGAGGAGAGGAGAGGAGAGGAGAGGATGGGGGCATTATCTTTAAAGCCGATATTTGTTCACTTGGATAATGCCCTTTCATGCTGGCAGAATGAAATTGTAATGCGGCCCAGAGCGAGAGGGAGAGAAGGCGGCACAGGGAGGAGATGGCACCCGCGGGAGAGTGGTGGCCCTGTGCACACTGGAGGTTAGGGAAAACACAGCACTGCAAACGTGTGTGTGTGTGTGTGTGTGTGTGTGTGTTTAGCCTCAGAGTGTAGAACAAGCTTTTATTTGGGCCATCCTGGTTCAGGTTTAAATCAGAAAGCGATCCCCTAGCCTCAGAGAGATTTTAATGTTTTTTTTATTGAATCAGGCCTCTAGATAAGAGCTAGATAAGAGATAGAGAAGATGGCTTAGCCTACGGCCAGGTTTATAATACTCCTCTTAGTTGCTCGGGGGGAAGAATGTCTGACGCGGTCTTTCTTCCTTTCAATTTCTTTTTCTTCTCTTTCTGCCTCTCACATATTCCCACTGATTCACACTTTTGTTTATTCATTCAAATATTGATTCTGACTGCAGTGCTTGGCTCAGTTCAAATTGTTCAGTAGGATTGTTTTATTTATTTATTTATTTTTATTTATTTTTTTCACATGCACTCTCACTGTGTGTGTGTGTGTGTGTGTGTGTGTGTGTGTGTGTGTGTGTGTGTGTGTGTGCGTGTGTGTGTGTGTGCTTTTGTGTGCATGTCTGTGCATGTGAGTGTTTGAGTGTGTGTGTGCATGCACATGTGTATAGAAGAGGGCATTTGCAGGTGTGTGTATGTGTATACAGTATATATATATATATATATACAGTACAGTATGTGTGTGTTTGTGTATTTGTGTGTGTGT
This sequence comes from Alosa alosa, assembly GCF_017589495.1. Classification (NCBI taxonomy): domain Eukaryota; kingdom Metazoa; phylum Chordata; class Actinopteri; order Clupeiformes; family Clupeidae; genus Alosa; species Alosa alosa. The sequence goes on from NC_063202.1 coordinate 17,794,656, forward strand.
GTGTGTGTGTGTGTGTCCATGCATGTGTGTGTTTGTGAGAAAGACATGAGTAACTTTGCAGGTGAGCAGTTATGCTGGACCGTTCAGTCTCTTTGGCATGCACAACCAAAGATGCTGCACTGTCTGTCATTCAGAACAGCGGAAAAATTATGAGAGAAAGAGAGAGAGAGAGAAAGAGAGAGAATTTTAATTTTACAAAAACTTTATTACATCAAATAAATATAACATTACACAGTTGAAATCACAGCTAGCAAAAAGTAGAAGAAAAAAAGGTGAACGAAAATAAATAGATACTAAAAACAAATGCAGTATCCTCTTATGATACAAGTCTAAAGGGCAGTTCATCATTCATTATGAAACATAATGCGCTATTCACTAGTTCACATTCCTGAATTTGCACAAACATAAAGCATAATACATAACATCATAATAGAAGAGCAAGTTTGGCGAGGTCTCTGGCCATGGTCCTGAAAGGCATTGCGGAATCGTGCCGGAGTTGACTGCGCAGGCAGGAGTCGGGCAGGATTCCGCCATACACCCCCTTGATCTTTAGCTTATGGAAGACGGGAGGCGTAAGGGAAGGTGGTGGGTTGTGAGCAAAATCACACTGATGCTGCAACTTCGGCAGGTAGAATAAATAGCCTGACTAATTGAAGAAGGAGGCGTGGCAAATTCCGTCATGTTCCTCCCGAACTTCCGTTTGTAAACGCCATGTACAGTTTTTCTCAGTCGCTTTGGTGCTCACATCACTATTAACATTTGCACAGCAGTTAGTGCATTTCTCAAAACAATTAGTGCAAACTGCAAAACTTAGTGGATGACCTGCAAAAGCACGTCACTTGCTCAAAATGGATAGTCCATTCCTCAAAAGCAGGTAGTTATGTCAATGAAACTGTCAGTGTCATCAAAATGAAAAGTCTTGACACCATCGTTTATGAACAAGATAGTCAAATGGCTTTGTCATGTTTTCATTATGACAGTTCTCTCAGTGTTTTCCAATGCAAAAAAAAGGCCAGAACTCGGTGACACTACCTGAACATGCTCAAGACAGCACTATACAGTACTTGTACAGCCATTTGAAAACTACAGTAAAGTTACACATTGCTGTAGTTAGGGGAGTAAGTGAGTACAAGACACTGAATACGTCATTTTTTACTGTATGCTCTTTGAAATTCTACAGCATTGTGACAGAATTTGATAACTAGTTCAACAATTTTGTATGTAATGACTCAAGCAATGAAATGAAGACTATTAGTTTTATTGGGAACGACTATTCAGCATCCATAAGTATACTTAATTTTGACTGACATGACATAAGCAAATGAAAATGTTAAAAAACAGCAGAGAATTGTGTGAAAGCAACTGATACATGTCCAAAAGCATTTGCAATTTGTTCCGAGAAAGGAGAAATTGCTACTATAATGTGCACAAATGATTAAATGTTGTGGAGATTGAACTAATAGTTATGAGAATTTTCATTCTGATCTGAAAAAAGCACCAAAGCGACTGAGAAAAACTGTAAAGCACCAAATATTTTCAAAGGCTGCAAGGTTACATATAGACTATGAATCATAAATCCATTTGAATTCTTGAATGTATTAGTCTTAGTAGAACAATCACAGCATCATAGTCACAGTCCTGTTCTATTCCATTTTTTCTACAAATGTAGACAGCCATTTTTGCATTACTTAAAATGTAATCAATTGTGCCTTTGAGCTATTCTTCTTATAATACTTAAAACCAAAAAACATTGATCAAAAGCTTGAACAAGTCTTCCCAAAAAGTCAAAAAGAGGACATATCCTCAAGCAGAGAGAGAGAGGGAGAGAGAGAGGGAACATGAGCTGAGTTAAGACCATCGTGAGACAGGTTAGTTTTACCTACTGATGATGTGTTGTTGCAATGGTAATCCTAATCTGAATGAGAGGAACCGGAGAGAGAGAGAGAGTGAGAGAGAGAGAAAGAGAGAGAGAGATAGAGAGAGAATGAGAGAGAGAACCAGACACTGTTTCTTGTGCATAGCAAAGACAGATGACAGTAGACAGGGAAGGAGACAAAGGCTATCTGGACAGACAGTGACAGAAACAGTATGTACGGTAACCTGCACAGTAAAAAGAGATTGTGAAGAAAGAGGGACAACTGGATGAAAGCTTCTGAAATCAGAATGACAGAAAAAGGAAAGTGAGTTTTGGATGATCTGTGCAGCTGACAGACTGAAGAGGAGAAAGAGTGATAGACAGACAGACAGACAAAAAGACAGGCAGACAGGTAAACAGACAGGCAGACAAACAGGTAGACAGACAGGCAGATAGACAGATATAAAGGCAGACATACAGATGAAGATTTTGAGGACCGAGAGAGGATACTTGTCTATTGCTTCTGCTTCTTATTTGATTACCCACCCCTCCTCTCAAATCCTATCTCCCTGACGTATGTGTGTGCGTCAGCAAAGCTATTGCTATGCCACACACACACACACACACACACACACACACACACACACACACACACACAGTCGTGCCGACTGACCCTTGCTGACTGGACAGGCCCTGTGATGCGGGCAGCCATGTTCCCTCAGGCACCACCACGGGCAGCTTATCATAGGGTCCTACTACTCAGGGAGCTGGTCCACTCGCTGTCTCATTAGTGCAGTCTCCCTAGAGGTAACAGGTTTCTCTCTGTCAGAAAGAGAGAGAGAGAGAAAGAGAAAGAAGCATACAGTAGGGAGAGAAAGAGGCTTGTCCTTATCCCGGGTGAGACTCCAAACAAGTAGGAAACAGAATGATAGAGAGAGGAGAAAAAGGTACAGAAAAAAAAGAAAAAGTATATAAAGGAGAGAAATCTCCCTTCTTTTCTTTCTCTCTCACTCCCACTCTATCCCCTGTCTGTATTTCTCTGCGGGCATGTCTTTTCACAGGCCATTCGGGGAGCAGTACTGCCTTCTGCCCATTCTTAATGCCCGAATGTCAGGAAGCTTTAGTGTCATAAATGTCCAGCTTGAAGTGTCTTGGGTCTTAAACCAGACCCATTCCCGATAATAATGGAAGACAAACAGAACCAAAAGAACTGCTGGAGAGTGGAATGACAAATGATAATGTACTGTTGATCAAAGGGATGTGTGCTATAAAGGGATGATAATTACTGTAACCTTAGCTGTACTCTACGTGGGGGAAAAGACTTGGGATGCAGGTGGTGTTTCACGTGCAGAAGGTCAGTGATGATTCTACGTGCAGTTACTTCTTATTTCGACCAGCTTTGATCTGCTGCTCTGTTAGGGAGAGAGATTGTGTTGTCAGACATATACTGTAGTATGGGCACGCTTAGACACACACACACACACACACACACACACACACACACACACACACACACACACACACACACACACACACACACACACACACACATACGCTCACACACACACATGCATACCAACACACAAACACACACACATACACGCTCCCACACAGATGTAATCACACACACACACACACACACAACACACACACACACACACACACACACACACACACACACACACACACACACACACACACAGTGTGTGCTGGTGTCTCTGTGGAGACTGTACAGCCTGCAGCAGCCCATTTTAAGGCTTTTTCATGTGAACCTTGTGATTGCAAATATTAACACAAGCACCTCAAGGCCTAATGCGTGACAGGCTCCCCTCGACAACCTCTGTCTATATTTCACCTCGGTTGTTCATCATCATCATCCTCAATCCCCACAGGCTGACTTATTATTTCTCTTTTACACCACGTTGTCTTTTTCAAGGCATGCACAGAATGCGGTTTTTCATCTTCGCTTTTCTAAGTGGAGAAGCTTAATTCACTCTTTCATTTCCACTCATTCTGTCGTTCTCTCGTTCCCTGTGTCTCGTTCTGTCCCTCCCCCCACGCTCAAGGAGGTTGCGCAAGAGCCCTTCCCTGTTTGCCGAGCCGACTTTTCACACTCCTCTCTGGGGTTCTACAAAAGAGGAAGCAGAAGAATCGGGAAAAAGGGAGAAAAAGACCCCACCTCTTTTTCTCTTTTCATCTTTTTCCTCTCATCTTCTCTCTCTCTCTCTCTCTCTCTCGTGAACATGAGTGTGTGCTTTAATTTGCTGCGGCACCTTTGTCGCTTCTCATGTGGCTTGGTAATTCTTCCGGAAAACTCCGGAGTGTCACTAAATAATTTGTTTCCAATGTGCGGTGACACACAAATTATGCAGCTGTGTGCATATGGTTGTATATGTGTGTGTATGTGTGTGTGTGTGTGTGTGTGTGTGTGTCTTGATATATGTTTATGTATGATAAATGATGTATGTATATTGTGTTAATATTCTATAATATCCTTCAGCATTGCTGATGGAGGGAAAGGGGACAGGGTTAAACCTGGATCAAGTGGTTGAATTACAACACTGGTATGCCCAGCCTGCGAAACGAAACAACATAGTGACAATGACACAATGGGCTGTTTATCTTTCTCCCCATTTTAACATAATAATCATTATGCTGAATGACATCCATTAGTTGAACTACAGTTACAGCAGATGTGCCTCTATGGGTATTATTGAATGCCTTTTATCCCTTTCCAGTCCGGGAGCTATTGTTCAGGAACTGTAAACCTTGAATAGCCGTCACACTGCCGTATATGCATAAATCCTGATTAGTGCCTTGCACATTTCTATGGTATCGCGCCACAAACAATAACAGTACAACAGCAGTGTCCGTAACCGTTTGTGGGTGTTGCCTGTCATCAGCTCCTGCTGCTTAATTCTAATTAGCATGTCAGTTTCAGGAAATAATAGACATACTGTACAGACATACATTGAGAGGATACTTGCTTATTGGTACGATTCTGTAAGTAATGATATTTCAAATACTGTCAAGCTATAAAATATATAAACCAGATAAAAACAATAAAGTACTATACATAGAGTAATATAATAAACAAGTAAGTCCACAAGAAAACTTGATTAATCATAGAGCAACCTCAGACTGACTTAAACACAGTTAAAAGCACAACCTCACACTGACGTAAAGTGCACTATTAAGGGCATGACACCAAATACATTAAAAACAGAAAACCAGCAGTTAGAAATATATTTAATTTAGTTCTGAAAGACTTAAAGCAGACAAAACAGATATAAAAGGGGACGTTAATCCATATTTTAAGTCGAACAACAGTAAAAGCTTGATTACCATTAGATATAACATTGGACTAAGGTAAAACCAGGAACAGTGAATTGGAGTAGGATATTTCAGATATAGGCAGGACTCACACCATTCACAGTTTACAAAACAGTACATTCTTAAACCAAATCAATAAGCCCTAAACAGGTGTGATATGATCAAACGTAAAGGTCTAGCTGCCACATTGATATACAGTTTGTGAAGTGAGACTAGGATAATACCTGAAAACAGTGCATTACAATAGACCAGCGTCATTAAACTCCAGGACGCTGTTACCCAACCAGATCTTTATAACAACCAGGCATGGAGTTGTTGTTCTGATACAAGACCTTAGTACAGAACAGCGCCTGTCAGGAATTCAGTTTATGTTTAGGCTACTATGCTACATCTACAAGTCCTATATGATTACTCATAAAAGTTCATTGCACAAGCTCCTGGGAGAGAGTACCCATTTGTCTGTCCTTGTCTTCCTACAGTACAAGCAGGTGGAACAGTACATGTCCTTCCACAAGCTTCCGGCGGACATGAGACAGCGTATCCATGACTACTACGAGCATCGCTACCAGGGCAAGATGTTTGACGAGGAGAGCATCCTAGGGGAACTGAACGAGCCACTGAGAGAGGTGAGTGGAGGACCAGAGTGATAGACTGAGGTGCTGTTCTGTCCATCTAAACCTCAGTGTAAAATCAAAAGGGTCAAATCTGAAGCTAAACAAATGGGTCTGATTTCCTGTTCATTTGTTTATTCAAATACTGTTTTATTTCCAGTATGATTGAATGAATAGTTCATTCATGAAAATATACCTCTTTTAAAATTTAGAAAAATTGGAATTGCCGGTCTCATTCTCAGTCTAATAGAGATGCTATAATTCCGCAGCACACATTCTTTATACTGTGGCAGTAGGGAAGACAAGGGCACAGGCGGCCCATTTCTTAATGAGTACAGATAATGATAGATGGTACTCACTCTGCAGAACTAGATGTTAGAACAATACTTTTTTTGTTATAGTAAGTTGTGACAAAGAGCTCTCAATGTTCTTTACAGAAAAGTATAATATCTAGAATAATGAGTGAATAGAACTAGCACTATAGGGGGCTGACAGTCTCCCCAGCAAATGTGCAGAGAAAACATTCACTCCTCAGGAAGCTGCTTTGCATAATTAGAGTGGAAAGCGATGAGATGTGTAATGTTTTCATAATGAAAGCCGATGTTTTGTGTTCCTCTGATCTGCCACAAACACTGAAAGGGTAGCATGATTTAACAGCTTTAGCTCTTTTGAGTGGTTCCTGGTGGGTTGACCTCTCTCTATCCCTTTCTCCTTCACCTCTCTCTACCCCCCCTCTCTCTCTGTCCTCCTCTCCCACTGCAGGAGATCATCAATTTCAACTGTCGGAAGTTGGTGGCCTCGATGCCTCTGTTTGCCAACGCGGATCCCAACTTTGTGACCTCCATGCTGACCAAACTGCGCTTCGAGGTCTTCCAGCCGGGCGATTACATCATCCGCGAGGGCACCATCGGCAAGAAGATGTACTTCATCCAGCACGGGGTGGTCAGCGTGCTCACCAAGGGCAACAAGGAGACTAAACTTTCGGACGGATCCTACTTTGGAGGTAGGACAGAGGGCCAGCAAGGGCCTCAGCGGAGTGCCCAGAGTCTGAGCACTGCAGCTAGTGTGGTGCCGCAGCATTGCTCACAATACTGTAGGTAGTCTGACCTTGCTTGTGTACCAGGCATGTGCACACACACACACACACACACATGCATACACACACACACACATACACACACACACACACACACACACACACACACACACACACTCACACACACACACACACACACACACACCACATGCATACACACACACACACACACACACACACACACACACACACACACACACACACACACTCACACTCACACACTCACACACTCACACACGCACACACACACACACACACACACACACACACACCATGCTCTAGAACGTAAAGCTTCTTTTCCCCAGTTTTAATATTTATAATGGGAGCTTGGATGGAACAACAACAGGAGAAATTAGCTCTTTAATAGGTCAGGCAACACAGCTGTTTGCCTTTGATAGGTGTCGTTGTGTGCTGCCAGCAGCTTTAAATGAAATAAGTATTGGGTTGTTGTCACCGTGGTCATTTCTTCTTCTTTTTTTAGTCCAACACTGTTAGCAAAGATTCTCATCCAACTTTGATGTGGCAGGTAACACCAGAGATCATAGTACAGCTCCAACCATTTCCACAGTTTTAAGTCTTCTCATTTTGTCGGTGAATAATTTATGTAGAGTATATAGAGAGTGTTGTTTCCTATTGCGACACAGACACACACACGCACACCGATACACAGACATTCACTCCCCTGAGAATACACAGCTCTGTGTTTCTTTTCACGATCTTCAAGATCTCTGTCACAAATTAAGATCACTGCAAGGATGAGGATCATTCAAAATGCATGATTCCCCTCTGAGTGTGTGTGTGTGTGTGTGTGTGTGTCACTCTGTGTGTGTGTGTGTGTGTGTGTGTGTGCGCATGGCAATCAGTCTCAGCGTTCTCCAGATGATCTCTCTGCCCATATGCCTGCATTTAGCATCCTCATCACGGTGAAGCCCTCCCTGGCTTACCCTTGTGCCTTCTCAGACCTCCTCCAACCCCACTCCCCCCTTCCAACCCCCCTCCCTCTGACACGTGTTTGACTTAGCGCTTGCCCTTTGCAGCAGTCGCCAAACACCAATTCATTTGGAAAGTGACAGAGTATCATTGGGAAGCCACTGGTTAAGTAATGAGGCTGTGTGTCTGCGGCGTTTAGCGGCGCGTGACCCCTCTGTCCGAACATAATTACCACTCCCGAGCCCCGGCCTGCTCCTCCGTTGCCCCCGATTCTGGGAGAGCGTGTGCCAAGTAATGGAAAGATGGCAAGCAATCTGTCTCAGACTGTGCCAAGATTAATCAACGCTCCATGCCATGCAGACCAGAGTTGTCTCCCATGTCCTGATTTTTTATTTTTTATTATTCCCTTATTTTTATTTATATCTTTGAATGTTTTCGCCTGTTTTTATTTAATGTGTTTCAGCTGCACTCCTGCCAATTGGCTCATACAAAAATCATCCGATGTTGATGCGTATTTGTGTGTTTATTTATGTGTGTATGTTTGGGTTCTGTGTGTGTGTGTGTGTGTGTGTGTGTGTGTGTGTCGCACGTGCGTGTGGCTATTTAATTTATTTTGGAATGGAGCTGGTCCTTTTTCGCATTAAGTCTAAGCCATGGGATATTCAAATATCTCCCGAGCACGTCAAAACGCGAACGGCTTTGCCTCCACTCTCCCTCTGTGCCGCGCCCCATTATCCGCCAACTATTCCTGGCACCGAGTCCCACTCCTGCTTCCACATCCCGCATCCAGCTTCTGCATCCAGCTCCAGCTCCAGTTCAGCTGGAGAGGCGCTGAGTTAGCTTACCGTGTGTGTGTGCCCGCTGCTGCGGAGAATTCGTTACCAAACATGAGTTAGCCACTCATGAAATTAATTTGTGTAACGGAGGCAGCACACCGGCGTGTAACACCTCTCCTCTCGGAGAGGCATGCCAAGCTCCCACACACACACACACACACACACACACACACATACACACACCCCACACACACCCACCGTGCCACAGGGAGAGGCTCGGTGCTCGGTGCTCGCAGCGGCTCCAAACAGGAAGTGGGGAGAGTGAGCGGCATGCAAGAGTGCACAGGAGATGGCAGATCTCAGCTGGAGTCCTACATGTCATATATGTACATATGTGTATGTGTGAGTGAGCATACGTGAGTGTGTGTATACTGTACGTGTGTGTGTGTGTGTGTGTGTGTGTGTGTGTGCTTGTGTGCCCATGTATTTATGTGAGAGCTCATTTCTGTTTGCATATTACCTTGGCCTTTGCACACAACATATGTGTGTTCAGATTAGGCATCACGGTGTGTGCACATGTGTGTGTATGGATGCACATTATATGTCAGGACTCCTCTTGGGCATACACGTTGGAGATGAGCCCCCATGCACACATTACAATGCTGTAGTGCATTAATTATAGTCGGGCATGAAATATTTACCTGGCAAATATGTGTTGTTTTCCGGACTGGGCCTGATTGCACGTTGTGCTCTCACAGCTGTCTGTGTGATGTAACATGTGCGTCAGGGCCGGACGGGGTCTGGGGAAATGTATATCTGTGTCTTTATCTATATTTAAAGGAGTCATGGATCCACTGTAGTCACTGTAGTCTCGTATCGACACACACACACACACACACACACACACACACACACACCACCCACTTCAAAGACAGCAGGAACGCACAAAGCCTATGGCAGGGCATTCAGGCCCTCACGGACTACAAGCCCGCGCCACAGAGCTGTGAGAGCAACATCCCTCTGCTCAACAACCTGAACCGCTTCTTTGCTCGCTTTGAAGCACAAAACAGCACCTGCCCACAGAAGACCCATCCCCCTCTACATGAGCAGCCCCTGTGCCTCTCTGCCGACAGCGTGAAGAGGACACTTGCTGCTATCAACACCCGTAAGGCAACAGGTCCAGACAACATCCCAGGTCGGATGCTGAAGGACTGCGCGGGGGAGCTTAAGGATGTCTTCACAGACATCTTTAACACTTCCCTGAAGCAAGCCATCGTCCCATCATGTTTCAAAGCTGCCACCATCATACCTGTGCCGAAGAAAACTGCTCCATCCTGCTTCAATGACTACCGCCCTGTGGCACTGACACCCATCATCATGAAGTGCTTTGAGCGGCTTGTCATGTCACATATCAAAGCCATTCTCCCCCCCACCCTGGACCCCTTCCAGTTTGCATACCGAGCCAAGCGGTCTACAGAGGATGCAATCTGCTCTGCCCTCCACCCAGCCCTCACCCACCTGGAAAAAAGAGACTCATATGTGAGATTGCTGTTTATAGACTTCAGTTCTGCATTCAACACCATAATACCACAACAACTCATCTGCAAACTTGACAAACTGGGACTCAGTGCCTACCTCTGCAACTGGCTACTGGACTTCCTCTGTCAGAGGCCCCAAGTAGTACGTGTTGGCAACAATACCTCAAGCAGCATCACACTGAGCACAGGGGCCCCAAGGCTGCGTGCTCAGTCCGCTGCTCTTCACCCTGCTGACGATGACTGCACTGCAACCTACAGCAACAATCACATAGTGAAATTTGCTGGCGACACAACTCTGGTGGGTCTCATCACTAAGGGCTTAACGAGACTCAATACAGGTTAGAGGTCGACCATCTGACCACGTGGTGCAGGGACAACAACCTCCTGCTGAGCGTCAGCAAGACCAAAGAGATTGTTGTTGACTTCCCGGAGAGGTCACACCCAACACCTGCCACTGACCATCGGACGGTGCTGTGGTGGGAGAGGCGAGCAGCACCAAATTCCTGGGGGTGCACATCAGTGAAGACCTCTCCTGGACCACCAACACTGCATCACTGGCGAAGAGAGCTCAGCGCCGCCTGTACTTCCCTGCGGAAACTCAGGCGAGCAAGTGCTCCACCAGCCATCATGACCACATTCTACCGAGGCACCATTGAGAGCATCCTCTCCAGCTGTATCGCTGTGTGGGGCGGAAGCTGCACTGAATACAACAGGAAAGCCCTGCAGCGCATAGTGAACACAACTGGAAGGATTATTGGTGCTTCACTCCCCTCCCTCAAGGACATTTACACCACCCACCTCATCCGCCAATATGACCAAAATTGTGAGTGATGCAAGTCACCCCGCCACAATCTGTTTGATCTACTGCCCTCTGGGAAGAGGTACAGAAGCCTGCGCTCCCGCACTACCAGACTCACCAACAGCTTCATACACCAAGCTGTAAGGATGCTGAACTCTCTCCCTCCTCTCCCCCCTCCACCCTCAGCTACATAACATCCTGGACATTGGACCAAAAATGGCCGCCTGCACTACTCCACTTGCACACTTGCACACTTGTACACTTTACAACTTGGTGTTGTTGTCCTGAAAACACAACACTTCTGCTGCTCTTACATAACTTGCACCACTATGCCACTTTCTTTCTTACTTAGGTCAAACAGAACTACCCAAGCCTTTTATTGGCCTGACTTTGCACTAGTATTTTATTGACTGTCTATGTACAATTTCAACCAAATTTTGCTGCTCTTATTTTTTCATTATTATATGTGCCCTCTTATTTACTTATTTACTTACTTTTTTGTTTACTTGAATGGTATGTTTGTCTGTGGACCTAAATTGGTAAAATATGTCTAGTCTTCACCGTGGGATAGTGAGAAACGTAATTTCGATCTCTTTGTATGTCTGGAACATGTGAAGAAATTGACAATAAAGCTGACTTTGACTTTGACTTTGACTTTGACACACACGCAGGTGCACTTGTCCCATTTATTGAATGTTATCTAGACACCACCAAGTTGTCATTGGTGTGTGTGTGCTTGAAAGAAAGGTAGAGATTGTACGTGTGTGAGAGAGTGAAACATAGACTGTGTATTGTGAATGTGTTACTGTACGTTTGACTGAAAGTCTGTTATCTTTTGTTGTTTGCTCTAATCATTGTGGTGTTAGTGAGTGTGTACTACTTCTTTTTTCATGCATGTGTGTGTTTGTGTTTGTGTATG
>NC_063202.1:17816512-17819012 GCF_017589495.1 Alosa alosa
ATATTTTCATAATGAAAGATTGATTCTTGATGGATGATTTGTTTCTCTTTAATATGATACCTGTAGTTGTACCAGATATCACAGCACTCAGCTCTATTGATTTTTGTGTCTTACATATATATAATTTATAAAAATTTCTCAGATCACTTACAAAAACACACACACACACACACACACACACACACACACACAATTGAACACAGTTGTCTTTTGAGGCGTGCATTTTTTATATATCAGAGGTTTTCATGGTCACAAGAAAGACAAGAAGGCAGAGAGAGAAAGAACAGTACAATATGTGCCCAGTTCTGCATGCTGTTTGAATCTATGTGTGACTGCAAGATAGAGTGGGAGAGAGAGCAAGAGACAGAGGGCCAGATGTACGTACATTTGCGAACGTAGCGTTATCAGCGCCATGGACAAACCGCACATTGCGAACGCTGTCAGACCCAAGTTTCTATCGTATTTATCAATAGTTTAATCCTTAGTGTAAACTGCGCTTTTCTCTGCCTTTCTCCGCCCATAAACGCAATTTACGAACGTCCACAACTGAATGGCAGAGCCTATACAAGCGTAGTTGAATGAAGTTAACTGATGACAACATTAAAAAGAATCAAACGTTTAGCGATCATGAAATAATACCATACATGATAAGATGTCAACAAGCAAGGAGATAATGAAGATCAATAGTTCTACTCAAAATACTTGTGCACGTAGAGATTGGTCAAATCTAGCAAGTAGGAAAGTTTCAGTGAATGACGTGAAAGTGAAAGTAAGACATTCCAAAGGCCAACGAAAGTTAATGTTGCTTTTTATAGTACAAAGACTTACAAAACTGGTGCTCTAAATAGTGATTCTGTTGTCTTTGAAAGGTTCTCTTATTGACGCATTGAACTGCAATTTGGATTAACACCTGCTTTTACAAAGGTGGAATTATTTAGGCGCAGAATAGACGTGCGCTTTCAGGAGCAGTCTTTGTACATACCGCGGCAGGGGCAGAGCTTGAGGGTGCGGGGTGCGGCTTGCCCGGCCCTGGAATTCAAGGGCCCCTCCCCACCTCTGGGTAAGGTGGGACGGGCCTCTCCAACGGCACAAGGTCGAGGAGCTAAGATCATGCAAACGGTTTCTTTTCAATCACTTTCATCAGAGTGGGACGTATTAGGTTTATAGGTTGCCCCAGTCAGGACGAGTTATGACTCACGGTTGCTGAAAAGTTTTGAAATTTACTTTGATGATTTAGTAGGTGTAAAGTATTGAATAAAATGTTCTGCTGTATGACTGGCTTTATTTAACTCTCATATTGAACTTTACGACGTGCAAATTTATTAAAATTGATCAACGATATTGTCTCCTACAGGCGCCAATGAGAGAACACTTACACTTACATGATTTTGGTTTCGATTTTCTAATTGGAGTAAGTCTTTGTGACAACACGCCATGATACATTTGATAATGTTTGATCGTTGTTTTGGTATGAAGCATCTTTTACGTAGCCTAATGAATGTGCTCTAGAAAGTGAAAGTAGCCCTAACCTAGGGCCTATAGCGCTCTGTGTCTGAGCTGTCTGTGCACGTCCGCAATTGATTACGTTCCTCAAATGGAGAACACATCAATCCCATGGTATTTTTTGCCCTAAAATGCATGAAACATGCAAGTTCTAAATCCCGCAGGTAGCCACGTAACATCTCCGTTTCATATTTGTCTAGGCTAGGCCTACTAGCCTACAATAAATTCCCCTCCCATCTTTTTATGCTAAACACCCACTTTCCCCTGGATCCTCCCATGAATGCATATGCATGACATTAAAAACATAATCTGCCACTTTCAGCTCCCCGCGACAGGCAGTTTTGCTTACATCATTGCGACCTGTTTGTACATACCTCATAATGATTTTACACGCATGTTGTTAAACAAAACAACACGCCTGGTAAAAGCGTTAGTACATCTGGCCCAGAGAGAGAGAAAGAGAAAGAGAGAGAGAGAGAGAGAGAGAAAGAGAGTCTGTTTCTATGTGTGTGAGTGTGTGTGTGTTTTGTGTGTGTGTGTGTGTTTTGTGTGTGTGTGTGTGTGTGTGTGTGTCTGAGGGGGTGGGAGGAGTGGGGGTGATAAAGTCAAGGTCTCAGTTATGGCCATTTAGTGTGGCGTGTGAAATGCTGTGATGTTGGACTTAAATCATGCGCAGGATTTGGGTCATCCCACAGCCCAGATTGCAGCAATCATAATTTCTCCATTATTATATTTATTTTTCATGTGCTCAAAACTAATCTTTTCCTGGTATTTTCCACCTCATGTTCATTTTTTTTTCTGTTATACATGTAGGCCCAAATTCATGTATTGTTCTTTTTGATTTCCTGTCTTGTCTCTGGCTGTTTGTGTATGTGGGGTGTGAATGTGGAGCACTGGTGAGTGTGTGTGTATGTGTGTGTGTGTGTGTGCAGGTGTGTGTGTGTGTGTGTGTGTGTGTGTGTGTGTGTGTGTGTGTGTGTGTGTGTGTGTGTGTGTG
>NC_063202.1:17821512-17836512 GCF_017589495.1 Alosa alosa
CACACCGATCTACAGACACCCTGTGCACAGATGGAAACATGCAAAGCCTTGATAATATACATCTACATGCAATATCTTTACAACAACAACGCCTAATTACGACCTATTAATTTACCTAATCCAATTTACCGTTGTGTATGGCTTTAAACATTATGTGGGCTTTAACACCAGCCTATAAGCATTATTCCAGCTGCGCTAAGGTTTTGACAAGCACCACAATTTTGCCTACCTTGTTGTAGCCCTTCTGAAATAACTCCAAGCTTTGCTATGTTCCCTCCATCCTTTCGTTGTTTTCAAAAAATGTTTTATATCCATGATGGCCTTGAAGTCTTGAGTTTGTGAATTATGTGCTGTTAACCAGAAACCATAGATAGTAAAAGAAAGCAGAAAGTAGCCTTGGCTACAATTTCTGTAGTTGCTGCGTCCATTCATTGTTATTGTCTCTCCTGCTCAAACAAAAGTTGTGCGTGCATTGAGTTGATGATAACGTGTTTACAAACTCTACATAAAATATTGTGAATAGCCTACTGTCATGCAGTTAATGGGATACTGTGCAGAGTTGGAAAGTTAGGTCAACTTGGAAACTGTTTCTCTTGTTGAGTTGCCTGATGGTAAGGTACAGCCATGGCTTATACCTGCAGGAGCGCTTGCTTGGGCGCCTGTGTTGCGCAATGCACTTTGCTCCTCATCTATACGACGCAGTTCCCATTTCTCCAAACCATACATAATTACAAGGACAAATATTGCTACACGAGGGAAATCAGTGTGGTGTCCGATGTAAAAAAAAATAGGTATAAATCTAGCGTACACATTTCCACGAATCACGGATGTGTTGATGACATAAATTAGGAAATATTAGAGGACTTAATGAGACGTGATGTTGAACTGCATGCCGATGCCATTTAACCCAAATGCCCCAGCAGCAGCATGGGAGAGGAGAGCTTATCTGACAGAAGATCTGCATTGTCTATAGTGAGGTAATGTTAGATTACGTTGCAAAAATATCACCATGCATTCATAACCTCGTGACTCAGTGAGAGTGATCCCAAAACATCGGAAAGTGACATTTCTGTATTACATTTTGTCTAGAGAAAAAATCAATAGCAAACTGTTCCCAACTGACTATAGCGCTGTGAACCGTTCCTGGCTGCTTCTGGCAATTCCGCCATCATAATAGCAATCCGCTATGGAACAAGCGTGCCTGTTGTTAAAGGGAATGTGAGATGACGCTCACAAAGCGATTTGTGCAAAGTCAATTGCGCTAAAGTGCAAGATAGAGCCCTATATGTCTTCATGTCTCTTCCCCCTCCCCTCCTTCACTTTAACAAAATTGCCAACAGTTCATGTACAAATGCATTCATGAGTGTCTCTATTTGTATGTGTCTGCGATTCATAGAGGTGATGTTGTGTATGTGTGTATTTGTGTGTGTGAAGGGTGTATGTGTGTGTGTGTGTGTGTGTATGTGTATGTTTGTATGAGTGTGTGAAGGGTGTGTGTGTGTGTGTGTGTGTGTGTGTGTATGTGTATGTTTGTATGGGGTGTGTGTGTGTGTGTGTGTGTGTGTGTGTCCGCTTGTCCTGTCCGCAGCTCCAGTCAGAGCTGGGTACACAGTACATACTCCGGGGCCTTAACTGCTGCCAGGCACCACACACTGCAGAGGCCGTTCACCTCTCCCTCTCCCTCTCCCCACTGTCCTCTCCTTCCCTCCCCACTCCCCTCTCCTTCCCTCCCTCCTGTCCTCTCCTTCCCTCCCCACTCCCCTCTCCTTCCCTCCCTCCTGTCCTCTCCTTCCCTCCCCACTCCCCTCCTTCCCTCCCTCCTGTCCTCTCCTGTTCTTCCCTCTCCTTTCCCCTCCTCTCCTATCCTGTCCTCTCCTATCCTTTCCCACTCCTCCCCTCCCCTCCTCCCTCCTCCCTCATCTTCTCCCCTCTCTCATCCTCCCCTCTCCTCTCCTCCTCTCTTTTCCTCTCCCCTCCCCTCTCCCCTTCCTCCCCTTCCTCTCCTCCTCTCCCCTTCCTCTCCTCCCCTCTCCTCTCCTCTATTCCCCCTCACTCTCTCTTCTCTGCTCTATCCCTGTCTGTTTTTCCTTTTTTAACAGTCAAGCCCTCACCTCTGCAACATTTGCATGTTGTTGCATGTGATGTTTTTTTTTTTAAACTTGGGACTGTTTGTGTAAATGAGTTTAAAAATATGGATGTGTTTGTGTGTGTGTGTGTGTGTGTGTACATGTGTGTGTGTGAGAGAGCATACTTCTCCCAAGAAGGTGGACTTTTGCACATTTCTGTTAAACACCAAGGACATTCACCATCCGTACTATACAGTCAGACAATAATCTTCCATCCACCCGATTGCAAATGCAGATGTGTGTGCAAATGTATGCTTTGTTCTGAGTGTTGTGTGTATATAGCCCTAGTCAGCAACTTCAGTGCATTAAATAGTGAAACTATAATACTGCACATGCAGTATAAAAAGCAAGTCTACACATTTGTTTTAAGAGAATGTATTTGTAAGTGTCTGTGAGAGTGCATGCATCTGTGTGTGTGTATATGTGTGTGAATGTTTATATGTGTGTTTTCTTTGTGTGTGTGTGTGTGTGTTCTCTTTGTGTGTGTGTGTGTGTGTGTGTGTGTGTGTGTGTGTGTGTGTGTGTGTGTGTGTGTGTGTGTGTGTGTGTGTGTGTGTGTGTGTGTGTGCATGTGTAGGTGTGCATGGTGCATGAGAGTGGTTGTTAAGGCTAAGAGAACACACACACACACACATACACACACAATAAATCAAAGCGTAGTCTGTGGGAAGAGCGGCCTTGATCACAGGCTCAGCACCTCTCTTTAATATTCTCAGCTCTGCCTCAGGCCACGCAGACACCTTTTGTTTGACCTAATATGCTCCCTACTCACACACACCACCATACACATGTGGCTGCCATGCTTGGGAACCCTGTGTGTATCCGTTGGTTGGTTGGTTGGTTGGTTGGAGTGTGTGTGTGTGTGTGTGTGTGTGTGTGTCTGTGTTTGTGTGTGTATGTATGTGGGCATGTGTCCATAATGAACACATGCATATCCAACAGAATATGTGCATACAAATATTGCATATCTAAGGTTAAGACAACTTCACAGCCATTACCATATTGTCAGATTATGCTATTTTATGTTATGATGTGATTGCCACCACTTTGAGGAGGTCAATTTAAAAATTATTTTTGCCGCTGATGTCAGACTTGCCTGGAGTGATGCCATAGCTTCCTTTGGAGCCGATTTGTCTGCTTGTATAAACCAGCCCCTGTCTTGCATCAGTGCCTGGCCGCTCTTTAAAACTCAGGATCAATTACTTCGCAACCATTTAACATTCATTGAAGTCACAAAAAGCGTGTATGTGTGTGTTTGTGTGTGTGTGTGTGTGTGTTTCTGTATGTGATTGTGTTTCTGACATGTCTATGTCTTCATCACCTTTCCTTCCAGGCAAGAAAAACTCTGTCCTTCAGCACAAGGTGCAGCACGACCTCAGCTCGGGCGCCTTCAACTATCATGAGAACGAGATCATCCAGCAGATCGTGCAGCACGACCGCGACATGGCCCACTGCGCCCACCTCATGCAGGGCACTTCCGGCATCGGCGCCGCCTCCGCCAACCCCCCGTCCCCGACGCCGGTCATCTGGGCGCCGCTCATCCAGGCTCCCCTGCAGGCGGCGGCAGCTACTACGTCAGTGGCGCTGGCACTGACGCACCACCCGCACCTCCCCGGCGCCCTGTTCCGGCCTCCGCCGCTGTCCGTGCTGGGCTCGGCCAAGGAGCAGTCGGCCCGCTTCAAGCGGCTGCACACCATGGTGCCCACCGCGTCCATCACCTCAGCCTCGGGGACGGGCAACTCGCCGGGGAACTCGCCGTGCGGCACCCCGCCGCCGAGGACGCCAGCAGCAGCAGCGCCGCCGCCGCCGCCGCACCCTTCTGGCGCCGACACGCCGCTGCTGGCCACCTTCCGGGCGCATCACATGACCTCGGGGCCGGGGCCGGACATCGGCGCGTCGGGAGGAGTCGGTGTTGGTGGTGTGGTTGAAGCCTCAGGTGCAGCATCAGGGGCATCAGGACAGCAGGGGTCATCTTCCAGCACCACCCAGACGGTCCACGATGCCCACGGGGGGTCATCCAGTGTGGGCTCGGGTGGCAGCAGTGGCGTTGGTGGCGGGGCCTCATGCAGAGGCTACTCGGGGGCTTCGGCGTTCCCCTTTGGACCCTTCTCCTCGTCTGGATCTCCGTCGTCCAGCACTGCTCAGCTCCACCATCCCCCACCCTGCCAGCAGCAGCCGCAGCCGCGGCCAGCCCCCAGCAGCACCCCTCCGCTCAGCACAGGCCTCTTCCAGCAGGCGGGGGCCACAGGCGGTGCGGTCGGGGGAGTGGGGGTCAGGCTGGGCGTGGGCACGGGGGTCGGGGAAGCAGTCGGTGGGGCGATGGGTGCGTCTTCCAGTTCACACTTTGGGGGTGGCGGTGGGTCCACAGGTGTGGTATCAACAGGTATGGGAGCGACAGGTGGAGGTGCTTTTGTATCCTGCTCATCTAAGGGCAGCCCCCTGTCGTCCGGCTCGTCCAGTCACCCCTCCAGTAGCGGGGGCAGCAGCAGCAGTGTCCTCATCACCCACCACTCATCCACGGCCATGACCCCAACTCCAACTCCACCCAAACCTGCACAGATAGGCTATAAGCAACAGCAGCCACAGCAACAGCAGCAGCAGCCACAGCCGTTTCAGCAGCCGCAGCAGCAGCATTTCTCAGGTGGATGCAGGACTTCCAGCGGCCTCAACCTCTACCACACGCCATCCCCCGGTTCGCCCTCCTCGGGGGGGAGTCAGGGAGGTGCCGGGGGCGGCGCTGCCGCTGCTGATGGCTCTCCACACTCCTCCTCCTCCACCTCCTCCCTGAGGCTTACTCATCAGCACAGCCTGGGCTCCTCCACCACCATCACCCCGCAGTCGTCATCGTCCGCCCTGCCGATGGGCTTTCTGCCGCTGTGCGAGCGCTCGGCGCTGGCCGCGCTGGCCCAGTACGGCTCGGCCAACGCTTCGCCCTGCCTGACGCCGCTGGCGCCCAGCCCCACCGGCCAGAGCCCCATCACGGGACGGACTTTCCACTTCAGCGACCCGTCCAGCGCGCACGGCTCCCGCACGTCGCTCTTCACGCCGCCACTGCCGCCGTGCCCGGGGCCCCTGCCCGGGGGGCACTCGGTGGCGGCGGGGACGGTGGGCACGGTCGGCATGGCAACGGCATCAGTGGCGGGGGCTGGGGCAGGGCTGGTGGCAGCCGTGGCGGCCGGCAGGGAGTCTCCGCTGAGCCGCTTCTCGGAGGAGGTGAGACTGCTGTCGGGGCTCTCCTCACTGGGTCGGAGGTGCCGCTGGGTCCAGAGGTGCGGTGACCCAGGTTCCACCGCCTCTGGCGGTGACCACACGGTCTTCGCGTTCCACCCTCCTGCTGAGTTCTGAGGCAGAGGCGCACTGCCGACACACCCTCTGCGGCTCCTGGCCCACTCTGGTGCCCCACCCTGGGCATCTGGCCAGCGGGTTCGGGCGGTGACCACCGCCCCACCTCTGGCTGAGGAGGGGCCGCCGGGAGGTGGGGGAGGGGGACCCCTGATCCAGACCGCCCTCGCTGGCCGGGGAGGTGGGGGGGCCCTCCCTGCTTTCCACCCCCTTGGGGACTCGGCCGCGGGGCCCCCTGAGTTTGAACCTCCCCGCTCCAAACTCCCCTCCAACTTGTGAGGTTTCCAATCACACCCTCCTGTCCCATCCCAGACTCTCTGCAAAAACAAGACAAAACAAAATCAAAACAAAAAAAACAACCATGATTAACGATTAACAATCTTCCTGTGTGATGGTTTTATTTACCCTTGGTAGTCTACACCGTGTTCTACACTTAACTCTTATTTTAATTTCAATTTTAATATCTTAACTGTGATTTACAATTTAAAAACAAAACAAAAAGGTTATGGCTCAACCAGATATCTTAGATATCTAGATCACTCCCTGTTTTGATTTGCTTTATCATTTACCTTGCTTTTTTTTATTCATAAACATATATGTATCAATATATATATTTAAAGATATGTTAATCTCTTAATAGGAGGGTGTGATGGTACACAAGTTAAGGAGGACTCTTGTTTATTTTTAATTAACTATGCCAAAATCATTTGGATGGGATCTGGTTTAACAGTGTGATGGACATCATGGCAGTGTGTTCGGCAGGAGCCTATGCATTCAAACCTGCATGTCAACAAAAAAACTCTTTTCAGTGTGTTGCCGCTTATGAGAAACTGAACCTACCTTTTTAAGGATTCCAAAACAAAAGAACAAAAAAAAACAAAACAAAATGACTTGCTTGGACAAAGAGCAAATCTCTATCAATCCGCACAGGATCACATATTGTTGACCCTTAAATGTATCCAATTAGATTGTACTCAACTGTATCCACTGTATACTCTTTTTTGCAAAACCTTCCATGGTCAAGAAGAGATTTTAGGAAACCAAAAAAGAAAAACCCTATTTCCTCTGGAGTGACCAGCCGGCTTCCGCTCGGCCAGAGTGTTTGATATTTTCTACTGTTGAACTGAAGTACTGAGGGAGAATGGGGGGTGGGAGGGGGATTTCTGTGTGTAAGACCAAGGCAGCAATCAAAGAGAGAGAGAGAGTGTGTTTGTGTTTGTGTGTGTTTGAGTCGTTTGGTCACACAGATTCTTCAACAGCGTCTGAACGAATTCACTTTGTCTTCCAAGTTCAAATGGCAAGCGACGGATGATAAGGACCGCAGTGTCCTGCAGTCTCTGTGTGTGTGTGTGTGTGTGTGTGTGTGTGTGTGTGTGTGTGTGTGTGTGTGTGTGTGTGTGTGTGTGTGTGTGTTTGTGTGTGTATGTCGGCCTGCACTAATAGCTTGACGCAAGCAAATATCTTGCCCGACTGACTCCACGGAAAAAAAAGAAAAGAAAAAAAAAAACCCAGTAAAGAACCTTCCCTTCACAGCTTTCTGAGTTTCAATCGTTCCTTACCCAGTACTTTCAGAAGAAGGGAAAAAACACATATATCATAATCCCACCAGATGTCTCAGAGCCAGCAACAAATCAACACTGATTAATGTCCGATTATGTAGCAGGACTAGAGGGGACAGAGGCCTATACAGCCGCCAGTATCCGCACTGACTGAAAACTTGCACAGTAAGCTCCGCTTGTGCATTATGGTTCATAGCTGCTATTTGATCAGTACAGATTTCCATCTGCGTCTGTGCTGAGTTGAACAAGATGAATGTACATGCTCGCACTGTTTGTTTAGGTTGGGTTGGGGAAGGCTATTATTCATTGTTAAAGACTGCATATTTAAATCGATGGGGCTCCTGCTAAGCTAAGCAAAACCAATCTCTCTCAATGGAATGAGTGTGAGCGGGGAGGGGGTATTGCTGGTTAATGGAATGTCTGAAGTGTGCGATGTTTGGGTTTGTGTGTGTGTGTGTGTGTGTTTGAGAGGGGTGCTGCCAGAGACCTGTGCTACGGTCATGTGTGTTGTCAGGTTAGGGGGAAAGAAGAGTATTCTTGGACCATGCAGTCACCTCAGCTGTCACTTCTGAACACATGCTCTCTCTCTCTCTCTCAATTTCTCTGTTCTTCTCTTCTCTCCTCCTCTTCCTTCCATCACTCCATCACTGACATGCTCACAGCCCCAGTTGCAGGCTCAGGGGCGCACATATACACACTCATGCATGCACACATGCACAAATAGATATTCAACTTATCACTGTGGAAGAGATTATGCACACACAGACACGCACAGGCAGACACACACCCACTGAGACACAAGCAAGACACTTGTGTGTGCACACACACTAATCCCTTCACATACACAACACACACACTTTTTCCCATACACACACACACACACTCACACACACACTGAAGGATCATCACTGTGCACAGAAGCTTGTCTCTGCTTGGCAGCTGAGTCCCCAACAGTCACGCCACGACCCCAGCCCCCCTAATTTACCCCGACAGCTCTGCACCCTGCCCCCAACCCCATGACCTCAGCACCCCGAGGGTCACCTCACTGACAGCAGTGCAGAGTGACCATCCCACCATCTCACTCATTACACAAACAGTGAAACAGACAGACAGACAGATCGGCAGTGAGACAGATAGTGGTTTGGACAGACATAATAGCTGGTGAGAAAGGAGGCTGGCTGGAAGGAGCATCACAGGGGCAGACAGACACGTATACACACACACACACAGACAGACACACAGACAGACAGACAGACAGACAGAGACAGACAGATGGGCAGGTCCACAAAGCGTGGCTGAGGTACAGACGATCAGCCGGAGAGAGAGGGACAGACAGGTGAAGAGTGCATCCAAACATGCACACAAGCCCAGTCAAGTGAAAATAACCAGAAGCAGACCGCAGCCATAGCTTCTCGACCACCATCTTCCTTCCATCTATGCTGTTGTACGAGCTCCTCTTTGGGGATGGTGTAGGTAAGTCTCTACTAGTGGTGCAGGACTGAGTCTGACAGCACAGCACATTGTGTTCTGTCCAGTTTCCCAGAGAAACTGAATCATATCTCATGGCTCCAGACGTAACCAATGTGCCGCAAAAAAAAAAAACTTACCAAGACCCCACCACACCATCTTATCCACCGAGTCTTTTTACTCTCACTCTCTTCCATTGGCTGCAGTGCGAGGTTTGTGTGCAGATTTGGAGGGGGGGGGATATGTCCCCCTCTCCCCTCTCCAATATGAGAGATGACTGTATTTGCGTCTTTGACACATTGCTCCCCTCCTTGGTGAATGTCATTAATTCACACCTGTATTTCAGACGTAACACAGACCTGATTTGTATTCTGCCAGGCTTCCTCAGGAGTAAATTGACCTTTGTGAGGATCACAGGTTGATAATGACTGTCATAGATTTGGGCTATGTTCGCGTTTGAAGAATTTTATTTAATACGCTTCGCTCTCGTTGTATTTGGTCACATTATTTTTTTTTTCATTTCCCACCTTTCAGATTTCAAATCACATCCTGATAGCTGGGATTCAACCGGAGTTGAGTTTCTCTGAAAAATAGATTAGGGTCTTTTTGAAGGAAGCAGTTTGCTCCGGCAGCCGGTAACATTTCCCACAGAGCGCCAGTCCGACGCGCTCGATAAATCTGCGGGGGAGCTGAATCGAGTTGACAGACAGCGTGTCGCGACCTGGGAAGCTTTTGAAATATTCATCCGCCCCTTGTCCGTCACTTCCTGTCTGGCCGATCGGCGAAGGCAAAAGTGGAGGCTTCTGACAGGCCTCGTCTGAGGAGACGGGGGATTCCCTTCCGACACGCGCAGTGGAAAGAAAGAGGGAGGTGTGGTGGCAGGTGGAGTGGTGGAGCGTCGGAGAACATGACGGGAGACAGGAAAGAACCCTGCGCAGGAGCTCTGGGCTGTTGACAGGAGCGTCATCACAAGAGTCGGCCGTGCGCTACTCCACCGAGTGTCTTAGAGGCTTCCAGAGTCCACCATCTCTTTTTTTTGAGATCACTGCTACGCTAAAGCGTTATAGAGGAAGAACAGGAGGTAAACAGAAAGAGGGATGCTAGAAAGAGAAAAATGTTTGTGGGTGTGTTTCTATACGAGAAAGACACAAAATGAGCAGTTATACAAAAATAATGATAGTCAGTGTTTTGGAGTTGACTGATGGTTTCAGACTAGAAAAGTCCTGGCAACAACTTTTTTGGGGGGGCTGTTCTTGAGCAAAGCGGTTGTCAAACTAGTTGTTGCGGTGGGGGGTCTAAATGTGAGGAGACGCTGATGTATTGCCGTCCCGATGTGGTGCGACAGACATTCAGAAGGCTGACAGGTAGACAGGCGCCCTACGGTGCTACTCAACCTGATGAGCTGCTTGTTCCCAGGGAAACTCTCGCGGCGGGTCGCCCCTGCTTTATGATTGGTTTTGAGTGGCTGCCGGAAGTTTCCGCGTGCGTGTATTGATTGCGCCGAGGGCCACGTGTGTGTGTGTGTGTGTGTGTGTGTATCCTCTGGAGGTTTTTTTTTTTAGTGCTGCAGAAAGCTACTGATGACTGTGATGAGAAAGCCAGCGTGCAGAAAGTCCTGGGGTGTTACATTTAGGGACACCAGAGAGCTGTGTGTGTGTGTGTGTTTGGGTTCAGGGGGTGTATCTGAGGTGAGAGAGAGAGTGAGAGAAAGAGAGAGAGACCAAGTAGAGCGATCAATCAGCTTTGACTGATCTGATCTAACCTGCGCCATCAACAGAGATAACAGGGGAGCTGCGCCGCAACGTATCAATCAATCAGCGATCTGAGCCGTCAGTCTACGGGGGGACACTCCGGAATTAGAACAGGTCCTGGCTCTCATCTGCTGTCATGTAAGCTGACGAGTCCCAGCCAACAGCAGCTCTGTCGTTCCTACACCCCCACAGGCTCTAGCACATGTTTGGCCCAGATGTGGACCAGCCATGGGTCCCATCTATCCCAGTGGTGAGCAAGGGACAGTGTGTATTTGTTTTATTGTTATAGCACGAAGTGACTAAGGCTACTGTTGTAATGGGGTCGAGGGGATTGCTATCGTTCCTTCAGACATCCTCTCCTTGGCTGTTTGATGCAGCACAGAAGCCTTGCCTGGGAGAACAGCATGTTCCAGAGCAGAAGCACTGCAAAGAGCTGATAGTGTTTTTTTTTCCTTTCAGTTTTTATTTTATTTTATTCTGAGAATGTTTTGTTGCAGGTTATATTGAAGAGATCAAAGAGAGACAGGACGGCTGTTGTAGCAGTGGTGTGTGTGTGTGTGTGTGTGTGTGTGTGTGTGTGTGTGTGTGTGTTTATGTAATGGAAAGACAGCTGGTTGGAGAGCAGCTGATAGATGGAGTGTATTTTCCCTTCTGTGGTTGGGGTAAAGGAGGCATGCCCTGCTCCTGTGATAACCCCCCCCCCCCCAACCAAACACACACACACACACACACACACCTACACTCCCCCTCATCTCTCTGGCTTGGGGTTTGGCTCTGCCCTAATGGCTGATGGGATTGATTCCCAGCAGCCGTGCATTCTGGGTAATGCCAGCAGGAAGTGATGTTTTCTGGAAGGGATCCACCTGGTGCATTCCTGCCAGCCATGACACATCACCCCACCCACCCCTTCACCCCCCCTTTCCATTCCTCTCCTCCTCTCATCTTTTCTCCTCCTTGCAACCTCTACCTCTTCCTTCTGCAACACAACAAATGTGATTCCATTTGGGGCGCTTCCCAATTTCGCCTCCTAATCTGGGCCTGCAACCTCCCTTTGTGTCCTCCTCCTGAGCCGTGAAGGCGGGGAGGTGAACCTGGGCCGCCGCGTCGTAATCAAATCAGACGCACTGATTGGGGATTAGATTTCACAGCCCAAGAAACAGGCTTCTGCTGCCATGGTACACGTGGGAGTGTGTGTGTGTTTGTCTGTGTGTGTATGTGTTTGTGTGTGTGGTGTGTGTGTGTGTATGTGTGTGTGGGGGGGCATGCAGTGAGTGGAGAAAGCCCGGTGACCGACACACACATATTTCATTCAAATGCACAACCCCCCACCCCCATAGCTAAACAAGCATTACAGTACAAGATGTACCAGGAGGTTGTCCCTCCACCTTTCCTGAGACCCCTTCTCTTAGCACCTGACTGACTGTCGATTCTGAAGGGGCGGTTAATCTCCAACCGTCCTGACTGTGACTGACGACATTTTTTTTAAGAATTAAAAAAAGAAAGAAATGCTGCTTTTTTCCCCCCCGTACGCTGATAATCATGTGAAGTAAGCTCCTGAGGCAGTGTGAGACAAGATCGGCCAAGCCCAGGGTAACTGGAGCGAGGGGTGGTTGGGTGGGGGTGTTAAGGGAGGGAAAGAGGTATGCGTGGAAGAGAACCTGCCGTCATCCTTCTTCTCCTCCTCCTCTTTCTCCTCCTCCTCCTCCTGCGCCACCTGATAGGGAGCTCAGCTTCATGGCCTCAGACTGGCCCTGGCCAGTACTGATAGTAATAACAGCCAGTAATAACTGTTATGATAAGTAATAATGATTTTTGAACTGCCTAAGAGGATCAGGAATTTTTTTTTTTTTAATAAAAAGACAGACACACGCACACACACACACACACACACACACACACACACACACACTACCCCCACAGACGACGATTTTCTTGTTCACCTCCCAATCTTCCCCCTGGCTTAGACCAGGGTACAAGGAATGCACATGAGGGCTTTTTCAAACCTGCTTTCTGTAGTTGGTCTCTTCTCTTTTCTATAACAGTTATGTATGGATATGTTACATACTATAATGTTAGGAGCATTACGTCAATTGTTATGTATATTCAATTTTACGTACACAGATATACTGTATAATTACACATGCATATATATTTCCATAGGACCTGTTTATTTTTCTGTAATTTATAATTTATTTTAGATTTTGCAGTGATGTCATTTTAAGAGTTATGATAAACAAAGTATTCATTTCCAAATGTATGTGTGTGTGTGTGAGTGTGTGTACAGTCATAACCATAGCTATGATTTTTAAATGGGGAAAAAAGAGAGAACTTATAATTATTCTATTGTTAGCATTGTATAATCTCATGCAAATTTCTGATGTGTGGGGAGAACTTTCTACGAGAGGACGCTTTTGTTTATTACTGGTAATACAATTATTATAATTATTATAATTATTATTATTATTATTATTCATTATTATGATTATGATTATTTTTGATCTCTTCCTGTTTTTTTTTTTTTTTTGTAACCACCGTGACAGTCCCGCAGCTCTCTCAAGGACTTGTTTGTGGAAAGGGGACAATATTTTGGACCGCTTTGCTATTGATCAGCATTTATCTATATCTGTATTTGTCTGTGTTTGAAAGGACGTCCTACGGAGGAATCAAAGCAATAAGGGGAATGTGCAGGTCGCGGTGACTATGGTTGTGTATGAAGGACATTCGCTGGGAGTGTGTGGGGTGTGAGTGTGTGAGTTGATGCACTTACACGTGAGCCCTGGCCAGCCTGTCTTAACTAGACTCCAGCTTGAAGATGGAGGACAAAAGCAAGAACTGATTTGACAATAAGCACACATACTGGATCCAGTTGAAAACAAGGGTATGAAATAAAGTATAATGGAAGCAGGCTTGTCGTTGGTGTGTTGTTTTGGTTAAGATGTGCGTTCAGATGCTTGGCAACTCACCTTGCCTCTTGTTTGCCTGCATATGCTGTATGTATATGCACACTTACATGTAAACACATACCTGTGAACACACACACACACACATACACACACACATTTTGGCACGTTCACTCACACAGACACTCCTACATGCATGCCCATGCTCGATTTCATTTTTTATTGGAAACTCCTCTCTGTTTCACACCTTTTCTAAAGTCAGTAAAAAATGTAAACAGTATAAGGAGGAGAGTGAAATAGAGTTATACAGTAGAAGGTAAGAGAAATTGGCTCTGTGTGTGTGTCTATGAGTGTGTTTGAGTGTATGTGTGTGTGTGTGTGTCTGTGTGTGTGTGTGTGTGTCTATGAGTGTGTTTGAGTGTATGTGTCTGTGTGTGTGTGTGTGTGCATAGAGGAGAGAGAAAGGTGAGAAAGCCAGAGAGAATAAGATTGACGAGTAAAGACGAAAGACAGTGGGGCGACAATGCTGCTGTGAACAGAGAGGGAGCGACAGCTTAAAAGGCAGACGGAGGAAGAGGAAGAGTCTTGAGAGGGGGCTACTCAACTCTTCACCATCTGCCTCATTACAATCTCCCCTTGAACTCACCTCTCTCTTTCACACTCTTTCTCTCTGTTTTTCTTCATTTCTCTCTCTCTATCTTTCTTCCAGTCTAGGGCCTGATTCTGACCCTTGTTTTGGGTTGTTTGGGTATATAATTGTCCAGGCTTTGTGCTGATGTGCTGACAGGCTTAAGCCCAGCAGTATCTGTGTGGTGTGCAGTGCTGGGCAGGGGCCTGTGGTTGCGCTAGCGTCCCACTGACCCTCTTCACTCAGGTCACATCAATGCCACCAGGGGTCAGCAAAGGCCAACATCGCCATGGCAACAGACTTCTACAGACTTTCACCCATTTTTTTAGAGCTCACCCCCATCCCCCTACCCCCCTCCAGTTAATTATAATGGATGCTGCACACTGTGCAAGTGACAGTTTATGACAGTTGCTTAATTTCTTGTGTGTTTTCAGGGACAAGGGCAAGAGGTGAGGACACACCACTCTGTGTGTGCGTGTGTGTGTGTGTGTGTGTGTACAGTATGTATATGTGTGTGTGTCTGTATGTATGTATGTGTGTCTGTGTGTGTGTGTGTGTGTGTGTGTGTGTGTGTATGGGTTAGGCACTGGGATTATCTCCTCTAGGTCTCCTAGGGTCAGAGTCATCAGTAATTAATCCACTCACACAAGGGCCAGTCCGAAGTTACTCTCTCCCCCTCCCACCCTTCTATTCCACAAACACCCACTGAAACACGCCAGTCCAGAACGAGCTACAGAGGAGCAAATGCAGTGATGGAGTGAAAGAGAGAGACAGAGGGGGATAGGAAGGACAGAGAGATGTGAGGGGAGAGAGAAAGAGGGAAGGAGTGAGAGATGTGAGGGAAGAGAGAGGGAAAGAGGGACAGGAGAGAGACATGTGAGGGGAGATAGAGAGAGATGTGAGAGGAGAGAGAGAGAGGGAAAGAAACAGGCAGGAGAGAGAGAGAGATGTGAGGGGAGAGGGGGAGAGAGAGAGAGATAGAAAGAGAGGGTGAGAAGGAGGATAAGAGAGGAGGGAATCAACAGAGAGCGAAAGTGTGTGAGAGTGGAGCGAGTGTGTATGTGTGGGAGAGAAAAAATAAATAAAATCAGTGCAGACTTTAACATAAATTAAAATGTTTTCATAGTGGTGATTCTGAGTACATGGGGATTAAAGTGGATTTGGGCCAAGCGGCAGGATGAACCTTAAGTATGCTAAACAAGTCCAGAGCAGCACTACCCCACTCCA
>NC_063202.1:17841512-17849012 GCF_017589495.1 Alosa alosa
GTGCGTGGCGTGCGTGTGTGTGTGTGAGTTAAACTCCTGAATATAGAGGGGCATACGAGGACCAAGGACGCAGGTCTCCAACACAGTCCTATACCTTCAAGATAGCACGGCTCTCTCCTCCTCTCTCATTACTCACCGAGTGCAGGCAGAGCACATTCATCACAATCAGCACCCAACACATTCACACAGCATCATCAGCCACCGCAGTAATGGGAAGAGACTACCTCACACAAAGCAGACGAGACGGACCAAACTTACACGACAGCATGTACGCACACACGCGGCACCCGCGTGTGTGTGTGTGTGTGTGTGTGTGTGTGTGTGTGTGTGTGTGTGCGTGTGTGTTCGCAGCTAGGTTATATGTGTATAACCTTGTCTATGCATAACGCCAATGTTGCATCACTCTGATGTACACGCCACTGTTTAAGCAGTTTAAAAGTCTGTTTAAATCTGTCAGAATACAATATACAAGATGCTGTTAGGATTTGTCTTTGCATCTTTGCTATAGGTAGGGGATTTCCCATAGTGGCTGATCAACAACCAAGGTTATTTATCATCAAAAGGAAGATCACCAACAAAGCAAACTTTGTGGGCATAAAACATCACCAACAGAGCAGCCTTCGAGGCCCATGACATCTGCAGAAGGCCCAAGGATGTCTGCTCTCATGAATGCATTCACATCAGTACGTCTGCAGGTATATTTCCAACACTTCAACTTCAACTTTACAGCTGTGTCATTTCAGTGGGCTCGGCAAGGTAAAAAGGCTGAGCCAGTGAACTCTGTTGGATCTGTATCCTTGATTCTGTCAGTTTACATTGCCAGAGATACCCTGTTAATATGGAAGAAATGGAGGATTTGTGGCTCAACTCTGATTAGTTTGATAAACTTGAAAAGATGTGTGAGTCAGTATAGGAGTTTGTGTGTATGTGTGTGTGTGTGTTTTTTTTCCGTTTGTGTGTGTGTGTGTGTGTGTGTGTGTCACAGACGAGTTAAATAAAAATAATTGAACTTGAATGAAATGAAATGAAAAACTAATTAAAGTTAAGCATGGCCAACGCCTCAGCAGAAGACTCAGGGTCGTGTGGATCAACAGCAGCGGCTGGTAATTACAGATTTGTGAGGACTGTTTCTGGTCGGGCAGAAGGTTGCATTTAGTCTGAGTGGAGCTTAGCCAGCCAGAGTGTCAGTCCACATTGAATGTGTCGCCATGACGCCCTGACCACACAGACCCCAGAGGATCATAGCACCATATGAATAACACATATAAAGAGGGGACACGCTTGCACTCATACCACACACACACACACACACACACACACACAAACACACACACACACACACATACACACACACACACACACACACTCACACACACACACACACACACACACACACACACACACACACACACTCTCACACACAGACACATGCATGAAGCACGTCACACACAAACTGACCTTACACATAAAAAAAGAAGAATTGTGACATGGCATCCAATCTAATATGAATACACAAATCAGGTAAACCTGAAGGTTCCGATAGAATTCTACAACTTATTTCAAATCTTCTCCATATAATTCCAGGATACTCAACCTAAAGTAAGAGACATCAAGCAGTTCAGTGAACACCAATTGCATTTTTCCCCCTCACCCTCCAAAATGGCTGTGAATCTGTGGAACAGATCTGAACACGGCACCAAATTATCCCATTTACTGCATTGTCAAATAATGCCAGAGCCCTGGGGATTACCTGCAACTTGCAGGTGCAATTTGAGCCGTTTCAAGATTTACTGCAAAGTGGTTTTTGGAGTGGAGTTTAGGGAGGGTTGGAGTGAGGGAGGAAAGAGAGAAGAGGAGAGGAAGAGAGGTGAAGAGAGTACACAAAGAAAGCCAAGTCAGGAGAGGAAAGGATTTTCTGTTTAAAATAATACAAAATAAGAACTGCAGAGAAGAAAGAAAAAAGATGAATAAAAAAATCAAAGAAAAGGACGTGGAAGTGAAGATATGGAGGAGACTTGGCCAGACGAGGAAAGACAGAGAAAGGGAAGGATGGAGAAGAGAGGAGGAGTGTGTGTGTGTGTGTGTGTGTGTGTGTGTGTGTGTGTGCATGTCTGTGTGCATGTGTGTGTGCATGTGTGTGTGCATGTGTGTGTGCATGTGTGTGTGTGGCCACAGATGTGACACTGCAAAGATCTCTTTATTTATATTCCCCCGTAGTGGAGACCGACACTTGGAGCAGTCAAAAATAGATCTCCCCATCGCAGACAGAGGACAGGCCAACAAAGGGCCCTCAACTGCAGAGGAGAGACCCTGCAAGACAGCACAGAGAAAAGGGAGGGAGGGTGTGTGTGTGTGTGTGTATGTATGTGTGTGTGTGTGGTTAGAGGAAGAACAGAGTGAGAGAGAGTGTGTGTGTGAGAGAGAGAGAGAGAGAGAGAGAGAGAGGTGGGGAGACAGACAGACAGAGAGAGGGCAGCAGGGTTGAAAGATAAGCAAACAGCAAATGAGAAAAAGGAGTGGATAGAGACACGTTCATGTTCCATGTGGTATGAGAGTGTATGTAAGCTGCTCAACTGCTCTTTAAATGCCACATGAGAGTGGGCTGCTTCTCTGTTAAATGTAGTGTGTGTTTTTATTGACAAATCTTTTTGGGGCAGCCGTGGCTTACTGGTTAGTGCTTCGGATTTGTAACCGGAGGGTTGCCGGTTTGAACCCCGACCAGTAGGCACGGCTGAAGTGCCCTTGAGCAAGGCACCTAACCCCTCACTGCTCCCCGAGCGTCTCTGTTGTTGCAAGCAGCTCACTGCACCGGGATTAGTGTGTGCTTCACCTCACTGTGTGTTCACTGTGTGCTGAGTGTGTTTCACTAATTCACGGATTGGGATAAATGCAGAGACCAAATTTCCCTCACGGGATCAAAAGAGTATATATACTTATACTTATACTTACTTATACAAGTGTACAGAGTCACTCTGACCTCAGGCTGACTCTTCAGTCTTTCCCCTGGCCTCCACACACACATGGCCGCCATCATCAACCACACGACGGGATTACTGGACATCCTCCCAGTGCTGGGTCATTCTGAGGAACTCTGGGACATTCTGTTTGTACTCCCCTTCATTCTCTTATACAATAATGCTATATAATACAGTCGGTCTAAGATGCTGTGCTAGCGTTTTCTCAGAAAAGTAAAGTGCTAAAACCGAATGTGCTGATTGTAAACTAAATAACCGAAGGTGCTCTGGGAGGGCTTCTTGGTCTGTGCAACATCGAACGTTTGCTGATGTAGGCTTAGGGAGGAAGAGTAGTATCATCATCTGAAGAAGAATGAGAAAAAAAAGATGAGAGAAGGCAATTGAACATGACGGGCTAGAGATGGGGTTAGAGAAGGAGAGACAAAGAGAGAAAAATAAGAGAGAGACAGACAAGACAGACAAGATAGACCAGACAGACAGACAGTCAGTCAGACAGAGAGATAGACAGACAGATAGATAGATAGATAGATAGATGGATAGATAGATAGATAGATAGATAGATAGATATGGAGTGAGTAAGGGTGGTGTGTCCCATAGTCCCATAGAGAGAGACATGGGGGGCATGTGGAATGAAATAGAAAAATACAAGATGGAGTGAGACAAATGTAAGGGACAAATAGAGACAAAAAGAGAGTGAGACAGAGAGAGAGGGATAAAGAGAGAAATAGAGGGAATGTGTGTGTGTGTGTGTGTGTGTGTGTGTGTGTGTGTGTGTGTGTGTGTGTGTGTGTGTGTGTGTGTGTGTGTGTGTGTGCATGCATGTGTGTGTGTGTGTGTGTGTATGATTTCGAACGCAGAGTTCTGCAGATTCTAATCCTGGCCGAGCCGCTGGGATTACGGCAGGCTGGTTAAACTCTGAATATTTCATGATTGTTAGGAGACAACCACACAGGAATTCAAAATCATTAATGCATGTCACTCTCTGTTCTTTCGTTTTGCCTTGAAAGAGTAAGCCATTGTTGTGTGTGTATGTGTGTTCAGTATATGTGTGTGTTGTGTTGTGATTTTTTTTATTATTGTCTTTTATGGGAATATATTCGCATTGGGTATTTGCCTATTGCACCCCACTTGGCTGTTTGTGTTGTGTTGTTTACATACAGCAGTGGAACAGCTTAGCTCGACCTATTTTCTTTTGAATTGGAGCCGTCTTCACTCGTGTGGCTGTAGGGTGAACAGAGGGCGCTACAGAACCAGAGAATCCTCAATCACGTTAACAGCCCCTCCATCCTCCCTGAGATGCCGGACTAAAGACATAAGACCTCGAGCAACGTCACAGCTGCATGTGAACCTGGAAGACACTGGACAGATTTGCTGTGCTCACAGAAACCTAGCATGCATGCCTCCTGGCCCTTTATCTGATTGACTTCTGTTTTTCCTCGCTAGCGTGTGTGTGTGTATGTGTGTGTGTCTATATGTGTGAGTGAGTGTGTGTGTGTATGTGTGTGTGTGTGTGTATGTTTAGAGGTGTGGAGGGGTTTGTAGGAATTGTGTTGTGTTGTCTCTGCTATTGCCCAATCTATGAGTGAGTGGTGGAGGGAGATGGCGTGACTAACTAACTGTGCCCAATCACAGTGCCGGGTGACTGTGGGCAAATTACCCGGCCCTCAACGAGGGAGTCGTCCAAAATGATTAGAATAATTCCCATATAAAAACACCACTCACACACCCCCCTGCAGATGCACAGCCAAACAGATCCCTCTCTCCAATCCCCTCATGCGGGCCTGCTGGCAAATGACACAAACCCTCGTTCCAGTATTTATTGTGATTATATTCTTTTTTATTGTGATTATTTTCTTTTATTCCACCTCTTCCACAGCCTCCTGCTTGACTGTGTTTCAGTGATCTCAGTGTTTCTAAGCCAGGTGAGTGTCAGAACCCCTACTCTTGGTTTCTTTGACTTGGTTTCTGATCAAAACCAGGTTGAGATTTGATGATTTGATGTCAGATATAATGAATCGCATCAATAGTTTGACTCACCGTCCCTGTGTGTGCATGCATCAGATTATGCTACTGAATGTATGTGTGTATGCATGTGTATGCATGGGAAAGATGGAGAGAGAATGGAAAACTTAGAGCAGGAGAAGTGAAAGACAGAGAGAGAGGGGGGGTTGTAAGGTGTATGAAAGACAGTGGGCCTGAAGCACAGGCAATCTCCTGTGCTGAGAGAGATTGCTTTGACATATTTACATTTGCACTGTTTTCAGCTGTTTGTCTGCCTCCCAGTCTGTGTGGGTAATCACCTGGTGGTCAGATGTCTTCTCCTGAGCCACAGATACAATAAAACCCACTCAGTGTGTGTGTGTGTGTGTGTGTGTGTGTGTTTGTGTGTAGCTTATTAAGTCATTGAGGCCAGGCAAGGGTTGTTTTCAGTGAAAACAATCCTTCTCCTCAGACCAGTGGACAAGGTCCCGTTCTTTGATTTGCAGGTGCACACTAGAGCAGGGCTTCCTGCAGCGCCTCTCCTGACAGACCAGTGAACCGAGCTGTGACACACACACACACACACACACACACACACACACACACACACACACACACACACGCATACACACACATCACATCACATGCACAGCGTTACATACACTTCTGCAACATTCCTCTGTGGAAAGATAAAAAATATGAAAGTATCACACACACCACACAGAGAGAGACACACACACACTAAAGAGCAGAGAGTGAAGACTGCTGCTTCCTTGCCATACGTTTTGAGAGAAGTGTTTGTGTGCAGACTGAGGCTCCTATTGCCCTGGGTATAGGAACAATATACATATACACATTCAGATGTGTGTGAGCACTAACCTGGCTCTCGCCAGATGAATTTCGTTCCGCCTAGCTCCACTCACATCCATCTGGGATCGCTTCCGTTGGGAGTGATTTCGGCACCAGATTTTATGGTAGAGCCAATCAGGACGCAGGGCGGGAGTTTCATAGATGTGACGTAGCGGAGAAGTGACTGTGAGACTGTATTGATTCAGACAACAATGGCGGCTCACATCGAGGAAGCAAGCGTCAACATTGACGCTGCTATTTCATCCGTGTTGTCCAATCTACCCACGGGTTGGCTTCGATGTGAGTGGTTGAAGTAGCACGTCAATAAAGATGACGGACAAGTGGCTTATCCAATCATATGCAAGGATTTTTGATAAGGCCCAGCCTTCTGAAACACCTCTCCAATGGAGCGATCCCAGATGGATGAGTGGAGCTAGGCGGAACAAAATTCATCTGGCGAGAGTCAGGTTATGTGAGCACTACTTATGCTTTTTTTTAAGTATATTTGGTTACCCTTTACTTGACAGTGTCGACATAAGAGTGACATATCACTGTCATGAACGTGTCATAAACAAGTCATAAACGTTTATGACATAACGCTTCTGTTATTAAGTGACATTCGATTTTTGTCATAACAAGTTAGGATTAGGATTAGGATTAGGTATAGAGTTAGGATTAGGGTTGGGGTTAGAGGTTAGGATTAGGGTTAGGCTTCATGTGTCATGACAGTGTCCTGTGTTCATGACAGTGTCATATCACTCTTATGTCGATACTGTCAAGTAAAGTGTTACCGTACATTTTTTTGGCTTTTATGCCCTTTAATGCGACAGGATAGTGGAAAATGACAGGAAGTGAGTGGGAGAGAGAGTCAGGGTGGGATCGGGAAAGGACCCGGGTCGCCGGCGAATGGTGTAGATGCCCCAGCGATTTGCACCACGGCCAGGGCCCTATTTATACGTTTTGATTGCCCTGCGACCCTCATGTGTGGCACCAGGCAATGTCCTGACAGTCTTCTTGACCCCACACACACACACACACACACACACACCTCCCCATGCCCTGTCCCAGCCACCCTCCCCCCACACAAACAAACACACCTCTCCCCATGCCCTGTCCCAGCCACCCCTCCCCACACACACACACACCTCTCCCCATGCCCTGTCCCAGCCACCCCTCCCTATCTCCCTCCCTCCCTCCCGTGGTTCCCAGGCTCTCCAGTCTCCTCTCCAGTCTCCTCTACAGGCTCTCCTATCAGCTGTCACCCAGACTGGCTCTCTCCTGCACACAGCTGGCCCAGAGCCCGACACAGAGCCACTGACGGACCTTGCATCACACATACACACACATGCATACATGCATACATACAGACACACACACACACACACACACACACACACACACACACACACACACACACACACACAGTACACACACACATACACACAAGTTGCTTGTTTACACACACACACACACACACACACACACACACACACACACACACACACACACAAAAGGACAGACACATACACTTCCCTACACACTGTAAATCTCACACACATATAAATACACAGGCAGATACATACAAGAAATCACACACATGGTTATGCTCCCTTATACACCTTGATAAATTTACAAACTCATGAAAGTGTGGATGCAGTGGACTCCAACAGGCGGCCTATTTCTTGTCCAATCCCTG